>NW_026521165.1:0-44349 GCF_001660625.3 Ictalurus punctatus
ACACATTAAGACGGTGATTAAACCTCATTCTTTTGTCTTTACAAATAGAGATATTTACATGGATGGGCGGCCATTCAGAGTGATCATTCTGTAATATCTTTCTTTTGTCTCTATAGATAAAGAGATAGTTGCATTGCTGGGCGAACATTATCACCTGATTTTTGAGAAATGACTTTGCAGGAAACCCCACTTTTTGCAAACGTCTGCGTAATTGCTAACATTTAAACATTCAGCCTACAATAAATAATAAGTCTATTCAATGAAAGTAAAGGTCAGTGTTTAATCAAAATGTTAAAGAAATGAATGAAATAATAATTTTTAAAAATTGGTTGATCATTTAGTTTAATACAGGTTCTCATATTCATGGCTTTATTTTCCTGTAAGGTGACAAGTGATAATCTCAAAGTTTTCTGGATTTCTTATCATTCTTATATGATTACTTGCTCTTTTTTTCCTACTGTGGGTTTTAGTCCATCATCCAGATGGTGGTGGTTGAGGAGATTCCCTCGCCCCCATACAATGAATAGCGCTTTGATTTTACAGGCTTGGTTGGTTTCAAAGGATTTCACGAGGACGAGCTCGTGGCTCATTGTTACTGTTACATTTATTTTTTCTTTCAGGTGGTAGGTTTTGAGCTATATGGCGGTAGGTTGGCGGTATATGGCGGTAATGGCGGCAGGTAGAGTTCGACGTCGATGAAGGTCTTCTTCGCTTAGCCTCTACGGTTTGTGGCTCCTTGCTTCCTTTAAATTTATTATTTTTTTCTTTCAGGTGGCAGGTGGAGTTAGACGGCAGTAGGGAACCATAGAGAAAGCCAGATGGCGCAAATTCAGGAATTTTTTTAACAAAATATAGTTATTTCTATTTGCTCTTGTACATAAGTTGAAAGAACAAAGCTATATAAAATAAAGCTCAAGCTGACAGGTTTTCTTTTGGTTGCACCATGTTTTCATTCATCAGTATCTTCACAAATAAACCCAGTCACTACACATTAAGACGGTGATTAAACCTCATTCTTTTGTCTTTACAAATAGAGATATTTACATGGATGGGCGGCCATTCAGAGTGATCATTCTGTAATATCTTTCTTTTGTCTCTATAGATAAAGAGATAGTTGCATTGCTGGGCGAACATTATCACCTGATTTTGTGAGAAATGACATTTGCAGGAAACGCCCACTTTTTGCAAACGTCTGCTGTAATTGCTAACATTTAAACATTCAGCCTACAATAAATAATAAGTCTATTCAATGAAAGTAAAGGTCAGTGTTTAATCAAAAATGTTAAAGAAATGAATGAAATAATAATTTTAAAAATTGGTTGATCGATTTAGTTTAATACAGGTTCTCATATTCATGGCTTTATTTTCCTGTAAGGTGACAAGTGATAATCTCAAAGTTTTCTGGATTTCTTATCATTCTTATATGATTACTTGCTCTTTTTTTCCTACTGTGGGTTTTAGTCCATCATCCAGATGGTGGTGGTTGAGGAGATTCCCTCGCCCCCATACAATGAATAGCGCTTTGATTTTACAGGCTTGGTTGGTTTCCAAGGATTTTACGAGGACGAGCTCGTGGCTCATTGTTACTGTTACATTTATTTTTTCTTTCAGGTGGTAGGTTTGAGCTATATGGCGGTGGGTTGGCGGTATATGGCGGTATATGGCGGCAGGTAGAGTTCGACGTCGATGAAGGTCTTCTTCGCTTAGCCTCTACGGTTTGTGGCTCCTTGCTTCCTTTAAATTTATTATTTTTTTCTTCAGGTGGCAGGTGGAGTTAGACGGCAGTAGGGAACCATAGAGAAAGCCAGATGGCGCAAAATTCAGGAATTTTTAAAAAAAATATAGTTATTTCTATTTGCTCTTGTACATAAAGTTGAAAGAACAAAGCTATATAAAATAAAGCTCAAGCTGACAGGTTTTCTTTTGGGTTGCACCATGTTTTCATTCATCAGTATCTTCACAAATAAACCCAGTCACTACACATTAAGACGGTGATTAAACCTCATTCTTTTGTCTTTACAAATAGAGATATTTACATGGATGGGCGGCCATTCAGAGTGATCATTCTGTAATATCTTTCTTTTGTCTCTATAGATAAAGAGATAGTTGCATTGCTGGGCGAACATTATCACCTGATTTTGTGAGAAATGACATTTGCAGGAAACGCCCACTTTTTGCAAACGTCTGCTGTAATTGCTAACATTTAAACATTCAGCCTACAATAAATAATAAGTCTATTCAATGAAAGTAAGGTCAGTGTTTAATCAAAAATGTTAAAGAAATGAATGAAATAATAATTTTAAAAAATTGGTTGATCGATTTAGTTTAATACAGGTTCTCATATTCATGGCTTTATTTTCCTGTAAGGTGACAAGTGATAATCTCAAAGTTTTCTGGATTTCTTATCATTCTTATATGATTACTTGCTCTTTTTTTCCTACTGTGGGTTTTAGTCCATCATCCAGATGGTGGTGGTTGAGGAGATTCCCTCGCCCCCATACAATGAATAGCGCTTTGATTTTACAGGCTTGGTTGGTTTCAAAGGATTTCACGAGGACGAGCTCGTGGCTCATTGTTACTGTTACATTTATTTTTTCTTTCAGGTGGTAGGTTTGAGCTATATGGCGGTAGGTTGGCGGTATATGGCGGTATATGGCGGCAGGTAGAGTTCGACGTCGATGAAGGTCTTCTTCGCTTAGCCTCTACGGTTTGTGGCTCCTTGCTTCCTTTAAATTTATTATTTTTTTCTTTCAGGTGGCAGGTGGAGTTAGACGGCAGTAGGGAACCATAGAGAAAGCCAGATGGCGCAAAATTCAGGAATTTTTTTTACAAATATAGTTATTTCTATTTGCTCTTGTACATAAAGTTGAAAGAACAAAGCTATATAAAATAAAGCTCAAGCTGACAGGTTTTCTTTTGGGTTGCACCATGTTTTCATTCATCAGTATCTTCACAAATAAACCCAGTCACTACACATTAAGACGGTGATTAAACCTCATTCTTTTGTCTTTACAAATAGAGATATTTACATGGATGGGCGGCCATTCAGAGTGATCATTCTGTAATATCTTTCTTTTGTCTCTATAGATAAAGAGATAGTTGCATTGCTGGGCGAACATTATCACCTGATTTTGTGAGAAATGACTTTGCAGGAAACACCCACTTTTTGCAAACGTCTGCGGTAATTGCTAACATTTAAACATTCAGCCTACAATAAATAATAAGTCTATTCAATGAAAGTAAAGGTCAGTGTTTAATCAAAAATGTTAAAGAAATGAATGAAATAATAATTTTTAAAAATTGGTTGATCATTTAGTTTAATACAGGTTCTCATATTCATGGCTTTATTTTCCTGTAAGGTGACAAGTGATAATCTCAAAGTTTTCTGGATTTCTTATCATTCTTATATGATTACTTGCTCTTTTTTTCCTACTGTGGGTTTTAGTCCATCATCCAGATGGTGGTGGTTGAGGAGATTCCCTCGCCCCCATACAATGAATAGCGCTTTGATTTTACAGGCTTGGTTGGTTTCAAAGGATTTTACGAGGACGAGCTCGTGGCTCATTGTTACTGTTACATTTATTTTTTCTTTCAGGTGGTAGGTTTGAGCTATATGGCGGTGGGTTGGCGGTATATGGCGGTATATGGCGGCAGGTAGAGTTCGACGTCGATGAAGGTCTTCTTCGCTTAGCCTCTACGGTTTGTGTGCTCCTTGCTTCCTTTAAATTTATTATTTTTTTCTTTCAGGTGGCAGGTGGAGTTAGACGGCAGTAGGGAACCATAGAGAAAGCCAGATGGCGCAAAATTCAGGAATTTTTTTAAAAAATATAGTTATTTCTATTTGCTCTTGTACATAAAGTTGAAAGAACAAAGCTATATAAAATAAAGCTCAAGCTGACAGGTTTTCTTTGGGTTGCACACCATGTTTTCATTCATCAGTATCTTCACAAATAAACCCAGTCACTACACATTAAGACGGTGATTAAACCTCATTCTTTTGTCTTTACAAATAGAGATATTTACATGGATGGGCGGCCATTCAGAGTGATCATTCTGTAATATCTTTCTTTTGTCTCTATAGATAAAGAGATAGTTGCATTGCTGGGCGAACATTATCACCTGATTTTGTGAGAAATGACTTTGCAGGAAACGCCCACTTTTTGCAAACGTCTGCTGTAATTGCTAACATTTAAACATTCAGTCTACAATAAATAATAAGTCTATTCAATGAAAGTAAAGGTCAGTGTTTAATCAAAAATGTTAAAGAAATGAATGAAATAATAATTTTAAAAATTGGTTGATCAATTTAGTTTAATACAGGTTCTCATATTCATGGCTTTATTTTCCTGTAAGGTGACAAGTGATAATCTCAAAGTTTTCTGGATTTCTTATCATTCTTATATGATTACTTGCTCTTTTTTTCCTACTGTGGGTTTTAGTCCATCATCCAGATGGTGGTGGTTGAGGAGATTCCCTCGCCCCCATACAATGAATAGCGCTTTGATTTTACAGGCTTGGTTGGTTTCAAAGGATTTCACGAGGACGAGCTCGTGGCTCATTGTTACTGTTACATTTATTTTTTCTTTCAGGTGGTAGGTTTGAGCTATATGGCGGTAGGTTGGCGGTATATGGCGGTATATGGCGGCAGGTAGAGTTCGACGTCGATGAAGGTCTTCTTCGCTTAGCCTCTACGGTTTGTGGCTCCTTGCTTCCTTTAAATTTATTATTTTTTTCTTTCAGGTGGCAGGTGGAGTTAGACGGCAGTAGGGAACCATAGAGAAAGCCAGATGGCGCAAAATTCAGGAATTTTTTTTTACAAAATATAGTTATTTCTATTTGCTCTTGTACATAAAGTTGAAAGAACAAAGCTATATAAAATAAAGCTCAAGCTGACAGGTTTTCTTTTGGGTTGCACCATGTTTTCATTCATCAGTATCTTCACAAATAAACCCAGTCACTACACATTAAGACGGTGATTAAACCTCATTCTTTTGTCTTTACAAATAGAGATATTTACATGGATGGGCGGCCATTCAGAGTGATCATTCTGTAATATCTTTCTTTTGTCTCTATAGATAAAGAGATAGTTGCATTGCTGGGCGAACATTATCACCTGATTTTGTGAGAAATGACTTTGCAGGAAACGCCCACTTTTTGCAAACGTCTGCGGTAATTGCTAACATTTAAACATTCAGCTACAATAAATAATAAGTCTATTCAATGAAAGTAAAGGTCAGTGTTTAATCAAAAATGTTAAAGAAATGAATGAAATAATAATTTTTAAAATTGGTTGATCAATTTAGTTTAATACAGGTTCTCATATTCATGGCTTTATTTTCCTGTAAGGTGACAAGTGATAATCTCAAAGTTTTCTGGATTTCTTATCATTCTTATATGATTACTTGCTCTTTTTTTCCTACTGTGGGTTTTAGTCCATCATCCAGATGGTGGTGGTTGAGGAGATTCCCTCGCCCCCATACAATGAATAGCGCTTTGATTTTACAGGCTTGGTTGGTTTCAAAGGATTTTACGAGGACGAGCTCGTGGCTCATTGTTACTGTTACATTTATTTTTTCTTTCAGGTGGTAGGTTTGAGCTATATGGCGGTGGTTGGCGGTATATGGCGGTATATGGCGGCAGGTAGAGTTCGACGTCGATGAAGGTCTTCTTCGCTTAGCCTCTACGGTTTGTGGCTCCTTGCTTCCTTTAAATTTATTATTTTTTTCTTTCAGGTGGCAGGTGGAGTTAGACGGCAGTAGGGAACCATAGAGAAAGCCAGATGGCGCAAAATTCAGGAATTTTTTTAAAAAAATATATAGTTATTTCTATTTGCTCTTGTACATAAAGTTGAAAGAACAAAGCTATATAAAATAAAGCTCAAGCTGACAGGTTTTCTTTTGGGTTGCACCATGTTTTCATTCATCAGTATCTTCACAAATAAACCCAGTCACTACACATTAAGACGGTGATTAAACCTCATTCTTTTGTCTTTACAAATAGAGATATTTACATGGATGGGCGGCCATTCAGAGTGATCATTCTGTAATATCTTTCTTTTGTCTCTATAGATAAAGAGATAGTTGCATTGCTGGGCGAACATTATCACCTGATTTTGTGAGAAATGACTTTGCAGGAAACACCCACTTTTTGCAAACGTCTGCGGTAATTGCTAACATTTAAACATTCAGCCTACAATAAATAATAAGTCTATTCAATGAAAGTAAAGGTCAGTGTTTAATCAAAAATGTTAAAGAAATGAATGAAATAATAATTTTTAAAAATTGGTTGATCAATTTAGTTTAATACAGGTTCTCATATTCATGGCTTTATTTTCCTGTAAGGTGACAAGTGATAATCTCAAAGTTTTCTGGATTTCTTATCATTCTTATATGATTACTTGCTCTTTTTTTCCTACTGTGGGTTTTAGTCCATCATCCAGATGGTGGTGGTTGAGGAGATTCCCTCGCCCCCATACAATGAATAGCGCTTTGATTTTACAGGCTTGGTTGGTTTCAAAGGATTTTACGAGGACGAGCTCGTGGCTCATTGTTACTGTTACATTTATTTTTTCTTTCAGGTGGTAGGTTTGAGCTATATGGCGGTAGGTTGGCGGTATATGGCGGTATATGGCGGCAGGTAGAGTTCGACGTCGATGAAGGTCTTCTTCGCTTAGCCTCTACGGTTTGTGGCTCCTTGCTTCCTTTAAATTTATTATTTTTTTCTTTCAGGTGGCAGGTGGAGTTAGACGGCAGTAGGGAACCATGGAGAAAGCCAGATGGCGCAAAATTCAGGAATTTTTTTTACAAAATATAGTTATTTCTATTTGCTCTTGTACATAAAGTTGAAAGAACAAAGCTATATAAAATAAAGCTCAAGCTGACAGGTTTTCTTTTGGGTTGCACCATGTTTTCATTCATCAGTATCTTCACAAATAAACCCAGTCACTACACATTAAGACGGTGATTAAACCTCATTCTTTTGTCTTTACAAATAGAGATATTTACATGGATGGGCGGCCATTCAGAGTGATCATTCTGTAATATCTTTCTTTTGTCTCTATAGATAAAGAGATAGTTGCATTGCTGGGCGAACATTATCACCTGATTTTGTGAGAAATGACTTTGCAGGAAACGCCCACTTTTTGCAAACGTCTGCTGTAATTGCTAACATTTAAACATCCAGTCTACAATAAATAATAAGTCTATTCAATGAAAGTAAAGGTCAGTGTTTAATCAAAAATGTTAAAGAAATGAATGAAATAATAATTTTTAAAAATTGGTTGATCAATTTAGTTTAATACAGGTTCTCATATTCATGGCTTTATTTTCCTGTAAGGTGACAAGTGATAATCTCAAAGTTTTCTGGATTTCTTATCATTCTTATATGATTACTTGCTCTTTTTTTCCTACTGTGGGTTTTAGTCCATCATCCAGATGGTGGTGGTTGAGGAGATTCCCTCGCCCCCATACAATGAATAGCGCTTTGATTTTACAGGCTTGGTTGGTTTCAAGGATTTTACGAGGACGAGCTCGTGGCTCATTGTTACTGTTACATTTATTTTTTCTTTCAGGTGGTAGGTTTGAGCTATATGGCGGTAGGTTGGCGGTATATGGCGGTATATGGCGGCAGGTAGAGTTCGACGTCGATGAAGGTCTTCTTCGCTTAGCCTCTACGGTTTGTGGCTCCTTGCTTCCTTTAAATTTATTATTTTTTTCTTTCAGGTGGCAGGTGGAGTTAGACGGCAGTAGGGAACCATGACAAAGCCAGATGGCGCAAAATTCAGGAATTTTTTTACAAAATATAGTTATTTCTATTTGCTCTTGTACATAAAGTTGAAAGAACAAAGCTATATAAAATAAAGCTCAAGCTGACAGGTTTTCTTTTGGGTTGCACCATGTTTTCATTCATCAGTATCTTCACAAATAAACCCAGTCACTACACATTAAGACGGTGATTAAACCTCATTCTTTTGTCTTTACAAATAGAGATATTTACATGGATGGGCGGCCATTCAGAGTGATCATTCTGTAATATCTTTCTTTTGTCTCTATAGATAAAGAGATAGTTGCATTGCTGGGCGAACATTATCACCTGATTTTGTGAGAAATGACATTTGCAGGAAACGCCCACTTTTTGCAAACGTCTGCGGTAATTGCTAACATTTAAACATTCAGTCTACAATAAATAATAAGTCTATTCAATGAAAGTAAAGGTCAGTGTTTAATCAAAAATGTTAAAGAAATGAATGAAATAATAATTTTAAAAATTGGTTGATCAATTTAGTTTAATACAGGTTCTCATATTCATGGCTTTATTTTCCTGTAAGGTGACAAGTGATAATCTCAAAGTTTTCTGGATTTCTTATCATTCTTATATGATTACTTGCTCTTTTTTTCCTACTGTGGGTTTTAGTCCATCATCCAGATGGTGGTGGTTGAGGAGATTCCCTCGCCCCCATACAATGAATAGCGCTTTGATTTTACAGGCTTGGTTGGTTTCAAAGGATTTTACGAGGACGAGCTCGTGGCTCATTGTTACTGTTACATTTATTTTTTCTTTCAGGTGGTAGGTTTGAGCTATATGGCGGTGGGTTGGCGGTATATGGCGGTATATGGCGGCAGGTAGAGTTCGACGTCGATGAAGGTCTTCTTCGCTTAGCCTCTACGGTTTGTGGCTCCTTGCTTCCTTTAAATTTATTATTTTTTTCTTTCAGGTGGCAGGTGGAGTTAGACGGCAGTAGGGAACCATAGAGAAAGCCAGATGGCGCAAAATTCAGGATTTTTTAAAAAAAATATATAGTTATTTCTATTTGCTCTTGTACATAAAGTTGAAAGAACAAAGCTATATAAAATAAAGCTCAAGCTGACAGGTTTTCTTTTGGGTTGCACCATGTTTTCATTCATCAGTATCTTCACAAATAAACCCAGTCACTACACATTAAGACGGTGATTAAACCTCATTCTTTTGTCTTTACAAATAGAGATATTTACATGGATGGGCGGCCATTCAGAGTGATCATCTGTAATATCTTTCTTTTGTCTCTATAGATAAAGAGATAGTTGCATTGCTGGGCGAACATTATCACCTGATTTTGTGAGAAATGACATTTGCAGGAACGCCCACTTTTTGGCAAACGTCTGCTGTAATTGCTAACATTTAAACATCCAGTCTACAATAAATAATAAGTCTATTCAATGAAAGTAAAGGTCAGTGTTAATCAAAAATGTTAAAGAAATGAATGAATTAATCATTTAAAAAATTGGTTGATCAATTTAGTTTAATACAGGTTCTCATATTCATGGCTTTATTTTCCTGTAAGGTGACAAGTGATAATCTCAAAGTTTTCTGGATTTCTTATCATTCTTATATGATTACTTGCTCTTTTTTTCCTACTGTGGGTTTTAGTCCATCATCCAGATGGTGGTGGTTGAGGAGATTCCCTCGCCCCATACAATGAATAGCGCTTTGATTTTACAGGCTTGGTTGGTTTCAAAGGATTTCACGAGGACGAGCTCGTGGCTCATTGTTACTGTTACATTTATTTTTTCTTTCAGGTGGTAGGTTTGAGCTATATGGCGGTGGGTTGGCGGTATATGGCGGTATATGGCGGCAGGTAGAGTTCGACGTCGATTAAGGTCTTCTTCGCTTAGCCTCTACGGTTTGTGGCTCCTTGCTTCCTTAAATTTATTATTTTTTTCTTTCAGTGGCAGGTGGAGTTAGACGGCAGTAGGGAACCATGGACAAAAGCCAGATGGCGCAAAATTCAGGAAATTTTTTTTACAAAATATAGTTATTTCTATTTGCTCTTGTACATAAAGTTGAAAGAACAAGCTATATAAAATAAAGCTCAAGCTGACAGGTTTTCTTTGGGCTGCACCATGTTTTCATTCATCAGTATCTTCACAAATAAACCCAGTCACTACACATTAAGACGGTGATTAAACCTCATTCTTTTGTCTTTACAAATAGAGATATTTACATGGATGGGCGGCCATTCAGAGTGATCATTCTGTAATATCTTTCTTTTGTCTCTATAGATAAAGAGATAGTTGCATTGCTGGGCGAAACATTATCACCTGATTTTGTGGAGAAATGGACTTTGCAGGAAACACCCACCTTTTTGCTAACGTCTGCGGTAATTGCTAACATTTAAACATTCAGCCTACAATAAATAATAAGTCTATTCAATGAAAGTAAAGGTCCAGTGTTTAATCAAAAAAGTTAAAGAAATGAATGAAATAATAATTTTTAAAAATTTGTTGATCGATTTAGTTTAATACAGGTTCTCATATTCATGGCTTTATTTTCCTGTAAGGTGACAAGTGATAATCTCAAAGTTTTCTGGATTTCTTATCATTCTTATATGATTACTTGCTGTTTGTTCCTACTGTGGGTTTAGTCCATCATCCAGATGGTGGTGGTTGAGGAGATTCCCTCGCCCCCATACAATGAATAGCGCTTTCATTTTACAGGCTTGGTTGGTTTCAAGGATTTTACGAGGACGAGCTCGTGCTCATTGTTACTGTTACATTTATTTTTTCTTTCAGGTGGTAGGTTTGAGCTATATGGCGGTAGGTTGGCGGTATATGGCGGTATATGGCGGCAGGTAGAGTTCGACGTCGATGAAGGTCTTCTTCACTTAGCCTCTACGGTTTGTGGCTCCTTGCTTCCTTTAAATTTATTATTTTTTTCTTTCAGGTGGCAGGTGGAGTTAGACGGCAGTAGGGAACCATAGAGAAAGCCAGATGGCGCAAAATTCAGGAATTTTTTTAAAAAAATATAGTTATTTCTATTTGCTTTTGTACATAAAGTTGAAAGTACAAAGCTATATAAAATAAAGCTCAAGCTGACAGGTTTTCTTTTGGGTTGCACCATGTTTTCATTCATCAGTATCTTCACAAATAAACCCAGTCACTACACATTAAGACGGTGATTAAACCTCATTCTTTTGTCTTTACAAATAGAGATATTTACATGGATGGGCGGCCATTCAGAGTGATCATTCTGTAATATCTTTCTTTTATCTCTATAGATAAAGAGATAGTTGCATTGCTGGGCGAACATTATCACCTGATTTTGTGAGAAATGACATTTGCAGGAAACGCCCACTTTTTGCAAACGTCTGCTGTAATTTCTAACATTTAAACATTCCAGCCTACAATAAATAATAAGTCTATTCAATGAAAGGAAAGGTCAGTGTTTAATCAAAAATGTTAAAGAAATGAATGAAATAATAATTTTTAAAAATTGGTTGATCAATTTAGTTTAATACAGGTTCTCATATTCATGGCTTTATTTTCCTGTAAGGTGACAAGTGATAATCTCAAAGTTTTCTGGATTTCTTATCATTCTTATATGATTACTTGCTCTTTTTTTCCTACTGTGGGTTTTAGTCCATCATCCAGATGGTGGTGGTTGAGGAGATTCCCTCGCCCCCATACAATGAATAGCGCTTTGATTTTACAGGCTTGGTTGGTTTCAAGGATTTCACGAGGACGAGCTCGTGGCTCATTGTTACTGTTACATTTATTTTTTCTTTCAGGTGGCAGGTGAGTTAGCGCGGTATGGTTGAGCTAGTATGGCGGTAGTATGGCGGTAAATGGCGGCAGGTAGAGTTCGACGTCGATGAAGGTCTTCTTCTCTTAGCCTCTACGGTTTGTGGCTCCTTGCTTCCTTTAAATTTATTATTTTTTCTTTCAGGTGGCAGGTGGAGTTAGACGGCAGTAGGGAACCATAGAGAAAGCCAGATGGCGCAAAATTCAGGAATTTTTTTTACAAAATATAGTTATTTCTATTTGCTCTTGTACATAAAGTTGAAAGAACAAAGCTATATAAAATAAAGCTCAAGCTGACAGGTTTTCTTTTGGGTTGAAACCATGTTTTCATTCATCAGTATCTTCACAAATAAACCCAGTCACTACACATTAAGACGGTGATTAAACCTCATTCTTTTGTCTTTACAAATAGAGATATTTACATGGATGGGCGGCCATTCAGAGTGATCATTCTGTAATATCTTTCTTTTGTCTCTATAGATAAAGAGATAGTTGCATTGCTGGGCGAACATTATCACCTGATTTTGTGAGAAATGACTTTGCAGGAAACGCCCCACTTTTTGCTAACGTCTGCGGTAATTGCTAACATTTAAGCATTCAGCCTACAATAAATAATAAGTCTATTCAATGAAAGTAAAGGTCAGTGTTTAATCAAAAAGTTAAAGAAATGAATGAAATATAATTTTAAAAATTGGTTGATCAGATTTAGTTTAATACAGGTTCTCATATTCATGGCTTTATTTTCCTGTAAGGTGACAAGTGATAATCTCAAAGTTTTCTGGATTTCTGATCATTCTTATATGATTACTTGCTCTTTTTTTCCTACTGTGGGTTTTAGTCCATCATCCAGATGGTGGTGGTTGAGGAGATTCCCTCGCCCCCATACAATGAATAGCGCTTTGATTTTACAGGCTTGGTTGGTTTCCAAGGATATTTACGAGGACGAGCTCGTGGCTCATTGTTACTGTTACATTTATTTTTTCTTTCAGGTGGCAGGTGGAGTTAGCTGGCGGTAGGTTTGAGCTATATGGCGGTAGGTTGGCGGTATATGGCGGGAGGTGGAGTTCGACGTCATGAAGGTCTTCTTCGCTTAGCCCCGTCCTAGCTCGCGGTACGGAGCCAGGCAAAAGTCTTAAGGTGACCCTTAGGCCGGGTTAGCTCCGATGGTTAGAGCGTGGTGCTAATAACGCCAAGGTCACGGGTTTGATCCCCGTACGGGCCATGAGATGCTTTGATCTTCGGACAAATTCTCAAGACTGATTCACTGACAAGCCAACACCATGCTGGACCACCTCCAGCAATAGCCAAGAAAACACTGATTTGTGCGAGGCCACGCCTTTTTAAGCCTCTACGGTTTGTGGCTCCTTGCTTCCTTTAAATTTATTATTTTTTTTCTTTCAGGTGGCAGGTGGAGTTAGGACGGCAAGTAGGGAACCATAGAGGAAAGCCAGATGGCGCAAAATTCAGGAATTTTTTAAAAAATATATAGTTATTTCTATTTGCTTTTGTACATAAAGTTGAAAGAACAAAGCTATATAAAATAAAGCTCAAGCTGACAGGTTTTCTTTTGGGTTGCACCATGTTTTCATTCATCAGTATCTTCACAAATAAGCCCAGTCACTACACATTAAGACGGTGATTAAACCTCATTCTTTTGTCTTTACAAATAGAGATATTTACATGGATGGGCGGCCATTCAGAGTGATCATTCTGTAATATCTTTCTTTTATCTCTATAGATAAAGAGATAGTTGCATTGCTGGGGCGAACATTATCACCTGATTTTGTGAGAAATGACTATTGCAGGAAACGCCCACTTTTTGCAAACGTCTGCTGTAATTTCTAACATTTAAACATCCAGTCCTACAATAAATAATAAGTCTATTCCATGAAAGTAAAGGTCAGTGTTTAATCAAAAATGTTAAAGAAATGAATGAAATAATAATTTTTAAAAAATTGGTTGATCAATTTAGTTTAATACAGGTTCTCATATTCATGGCTTTATTTTCCTGTAAGGTGACAAGTGATAATCTCAAAGTTTTCTGGATTTCTTATCATTCTTATATGATTACTTGCTCTTTTTTTCCTACTGTGGGTTTTAGTCCATCATCCAGATGGTGGTGGTTGAGGAGATTCCCTCGCCCCCATACAATGAATAGCGCTTTGATTTTACAGGCTTGGTTTGTTTCAAAGGATTTCACGAGGACGAGCGCGTGGCTCATTGTTTACTGTTACATTTATTTTTTCTTTCAGGTGGCAGGTTGAGTTAGCCGGCGGTAGGTTGAGCTATATGGCGGTAGGTTGGCGGTATATGGCGGCAGGTAGAGTTCGACGTCGATGAAGGTCTTCTTCTCTTAGCCTCTACGGTTTGTGGCTCCTTGCTTCCTTTAAATTTATTATTTTTTTCTTTCAGGTGGCAGGTGGAGTTAGACGGCAGTAGGGAACCATAGAGAAAGCCAGATGGCGCAAATTCAGGAATTTTTTTTTTACAAAATATAGTTATTTCTATTTGCTCTTGTACATAAAGTTGAAAGAACAAAGCTATATAAAATAAAGCTCAAGCTGACAGGTTTTCTTTTGGGTTGAACCATGTTTTCATTCATCAGTATCTTCACAAATAAACCCAGTCACTACACATTAAGACGGTGATTAAACCTCATTCTTTTGTCTTTACAAATAGAGATATTTACATGGATGGGCGGACATTCAGAGTGATCATTCTGTAATATCTTTCTTTTGTCTCTATAGATAAAGAGATAGTTGCATTGCTGGGCGAACATTATCACCTGATTTTGTGAGAAGTGACTTTGCAGGAAACGCCCACTTTTTGCTAACGTCTGCGGTAATTTCTAACATTTAAAGCATTCAGCCTACAATAAATAATAAGTCTATTCAATGAAAGTAAAGGTCAGTGTTTAATCAAAAATGTTAAAGAAATGAATGAAATAATAATTTTTAAAAATTGGTTGATCGAATTTAGTTTAATACAGGTTCTCATATTCATGGCTTTATTTTCCTGTAAGGTGACAAGTGATAATCTCAAAGTTTTCTGGATTTCTTATCATTCTTATATGATTACTTGCTCTTTTGTTCCTACTGTGGGTTTTAGTCCATCATCCAGATGGTGGTGGTTGAGGAGATTCCCTCGCCCCCATACAATGAATAGCGCTTTGATTTTACAGGCTTGGTTGGTTTCCAAGGATTTTACTGAGGACGAGCTCGTGGCTCATTGTTACTGTTACATTTATTTTTTCTTTCAGGTGGCAGGTGGAGTTAGCCGGCGGTAGGTTTGAGCTATATGGCGGTAGGTTGGCGGTATATGGCGGTATATGGCGGGAGGTGGAGTTCGACGTCGATGAAGGTCTTCTTCGCTTAGCCCCGTCCTAGCTCACGGTACGGAGCCAGGCAAAAGTCTTCAGGTGACCCTTAGGCCGGTTAGCTCAGATGGTTAGAGCGTGGGTGCTAATAACGCCAAGGTCACGGGTTTCGATCCCCGTACGGGCCATGAGATGCTTCGATCTTCAGACAAATTCTCAAGGACTGATTCACTGACAAGCCAACACATTGCTGGACTACCTCCAGCAATAGCCAAGAAAACACTGATTTGTGCGAGGCCACAGCTTTTTAAGCCTCTACGGTTTGTGGCTCCTTGCTTCCTTTAAATTTATTATTTTTTTCTTTCAGGTGGCAGGTGGAGTTAGACGGCAGTAGGGAACCATAGAGAAAGCCAGATGGCGCAAAATTCAGGAATTTTTTAAAAAATATATAGTTATTTCTATTTGCTTTTGTACATAAAGTTGAAAGAACAAAGCTATATAAAATAAAGCTCAAGCTGACAGGTTTTCTTTGGGTTGCACCATGTTTTCATTCATCAGTATCTTCACAATAAACCCAGTCACTACACATTAAGACGGTGATTAAACCTCATTCTTTTGTCTTTACAAATAGAGATATTTACACGGATGGGCGGCCATTCAGAGTGATCATTCTGTAATATCTTTCTTTTATCTCTATAGATAAAGAGATAGTTGCATTGCTGGGCGAACATTATCACCTGATTTTGTGAGAAATGACATTTGCAGGAAACGCCCACTTTTTGCAAACGTCTGCTGTAATTGCTAACATTTAAACATCCAGTCTACAATAAATAATAAGTCTATTCAATGAAAGTAAAGGTCAGTGTTTAATCAAAAATGTTAAAGAAATGAATGAAATAATAATTTTAAAAAATTGGTTATCAATTTAGTTTAATACAGGTTCTCATATTCATGGCTTTATTTTCCTGTAAGGTGACAAGTGATAATCTCAAAGTTTTCTGGATTTCTTATCATTCTTATATGATTACTTGCTCTTTTGTTCCTACTGTGGGTTTTAGTCCATCATCCAGATGGTGGTGGTTGAGGAGATTCCCTCGCCCCCATACAATGAATAGCGCTTTGATTTTACAGGCTTGGTTGGTTTCCAAGGATTTTACGGAGGACGAGCGCGTGGCTCATTGTTACTGTTACATTTATTTTTTCTTTCAGGTGGTAGGTTGAGCTATATGGCGGTGGGTTGGCGGTATATGGCGGTATATGGCGGCAGAGTAGAGTTCGACGTCGATGAAAGGTCTTCTCGCTTAGCCTCTACGGTTTGTGGCTCCTTGCTTCCTTTAAATTTATTATTTTTTTCTTTCAGGTGGCAGGTGGAGTTAGACTGCCGTAGGGAACCATAGAGAAAGCCAGATGGCGCAAAATTCAGGAATTTTTAAAAAAAATATATATAGTTATTTCTATTTGCTCTTGTACATAAAGTTGAAAGAACAAAGCTATATAAAATAAAGCTCAGCTGACAGGTTTTCTTTTGGGTTGCACCATGTTTTCATTCATCAGTATCTTCACAAATAAACCCTGTCACTACACATTAAGACGGTGATTAAACCTCATTCTTTTGTCTTTACAAATAGAGATATTTACACGGATGGGCGGCCATTCAGAGTGATCATTCTGTAATATCTTTCTTTGTCTCTATAGATAAAGAGATAGTTGCATTGCTGGGCGAACATTATCACCTGATTTTGTGAGAAATGACATTTGCAGGAAACGCCCACTTTTTGCAAACGTCTGCTGTAATTGCTAACATTTAATCATCCAGTCTACAATAAATAATAAGTCTATTCAATGAAAGGAAAGGTCAGTGTTTAATCAAAAATGTTAAAGAAATGAATGAATAATAATTTTAAAAAATTGGTTAGATCAATTTAGTTTAATACAGGTTCTCATATTCATGGCTTTATTTTCCTGTAAGGTGACAAGTGATAATCTCAAAGTTTTCTGGATTTCTTATCATTCTTATATGATTACTTGCTCTTTTGTTCCTACTGTGGGTTTTAGTCCATCATCCAGATGGTGGTGGTTGAGGAGATTCCCTCGCCCCCATACAATGAATAGCGCTTTGATTTTACAGGCTTGGTTGGTTTCAAAGGATTTCACGAGGACGAGCTCGTGGCTCATTGTTACTGTTACATTTATTTTTTCTTTCAGGTGGTAGGTTTGAGCTATATGGCGGTAGGTTGGCGGTATATGGCGGTAAATGGCGGCAGGTAGAGTTCGACGTCGATGAAGGTCTTCTTCGCTTAGCCTCTACGGTTTGTGGCTCCTTGCTTCCTTTAAATTTATTATTTTTTTTCTTTCAGGTGGCAGGTGGAGTTAGACGGCAGTAGGGAACCATGGACAAAGCCAGATGGCGCAAAATTCAGGAATTTTTTTTACAAAATATAGTTATTTCTATTTGCTCTTGTACATAAAGTTGAAAGAACAAAGCTATATAAAATAAAGCTCAAGCTGACAGGTTTTCTTTTGGGTTGAACCATGTTTTCATTCATCAGTATCTTCACAAATAAAACCCAGTCACTACACATTAAGACGGTGATTAAACCTCATTCTTTTGTCTTTACAAATAGAGATATTTACATGGATGGGCGGACATTCAGAGTGATCATTCTGTAATATCTTTCTTTTGTCTCTATAGATAAAGAGATAGTTGCATTGCTGGGCGAACATTATCACCTGATTTTGTGAGAAGTGACTTTGCAGGAAACACCCACTTTTTGCAAACGTCTGCGGTAATTTCTAACATTTAAACATTCAGCCTACAATAAATAATAAGTCTATTCAATGAAAGGAAAGGTCAGTGTTTAATCAAAAATGTTAAAGAAATGAATGAAATAATAATTTTAAAAAATTGGTTGATCAATTTAGTTTAATACAGGTTCTCATATTCATGGCTTTATTTTCCTGTAAGGTGACAAGTGATAATCTCAAAGTTTTTCTGGATTTCTTATCATTCTTATATGATTACTTGCTCTTTTGTTCCTACTGTGGGTTTTAGTCCATCATCCAGATGGTGGTGGTTGAGGAGATTCCCTCGCCCCCATACAATGAATAGCGCTTTGATTTTACAGGCTTGGTTGGTTTCAAAGGATTTTACGAGGACGAGCTCGTGGCTCATTGTTACTGTTACATTTATTTTTTCTTTCAGGTGGTAGGTTTGAGCTATATGGCGGTGGGTTGGCGGTATATGGCGGTATATGGCGGCAGGTAGAGTTCGACGTCGATGAAGGTCTTCTTCGCTTAGCCTCTACGGTTTGTGGCTCCTTGCTTCCTTTAAATTTATTATTTTTTTCTTTCAGGTGGCAGGTGGAGTTAGACGGCCGTAGGGAACCATAGAGAAAGCCAGATGGCGCAAAATTCAGGAATTTTTTTAAAAAATATATAGTTATTTCTATTTGCTCTTGTACATAAAGTTGAAAGAACAAAGCTATATAAAATAAAGCTCAAGCTGACAGGTTTTCTTTTGGGTTGCACCATGTTTTCATTCATCAGTATCTTCACAAATAAACCCAGTCACTACACATTAAGACGGTGATTAAACCTCATTCTTTTGTCTTTACAAATAGAGATATTTACATGGATGGGCGGACATTCAGAGTGATCATTCTGTAATATCTTTCTTTTGTCTCTATAGATAAAGAGATAGTTGCATTGCTGGGCGAACATTATCACCTGATTTTGTGAGAAGTGACTTTGCAGGAAACACCCACTTTTTGCTAACGTCTGCGGTAATTTCTAACATTTAAACATTCAGCCTACAATAAATAATAAGTCTATTCAATGAAAGGAAAGGTCAGTGTTTAATCAAAAATGTTAAAGAAATGAATGAAATAATAATTTTTAAAAATTGGTTGATCAATTTAGTTTAATACAGGTTCTCATATTCATGGCTTTATTTTCCTGTAAGGTGACAAGTGATAATCTCAAAGTTTTCTGGATTTCTTATCATTCTTATATGATTACTTGCTCTTTTGTTCCTACTGTGGGTTTTAGTCCATCATCCAGATGGTGGTGGTTGAGGAGATTCCCTCGCCCCCATACAATGAATAGCGCTTTGATTTTACAGGCTTGGTTGGTTTCCAAGGATTTTACGGAGGACGAGCGCGTGGCTCATTGTTACTGTTACATTTATTTTTTCTTTCAGGTGGCAGGTGGAGTTAGCCGGCGGTAGGTTTGAGCTATATGGCGGTAGGTTGGCGGTATATGGCGGTATATGGCGGGAGGTGGAGTTCGACGTCGATGAAGGTCTTCTTAAGGTGACCCTTAGGCCGGTTAGCTCAGATGGTTAGAGCGTGGTGCTAATAACGCCAAGGTCACGGGTTCGATCCCCGTACGGGCCATGAGATGCTTCGATCTTCAGACAATTCTCAGGACTGATTCACTGACAAGCCAACACGGTGCTCGACTACCTCCAGCAATAGCCAAGAAAAACACTGATTTGTGCGAGGCCACAGCTTTTTAAGCCTCTACGGTTTGTGGCTCCTTGCTTCCTTTAAATTTATTATTTTTTTCTTTCAGGTGGCAGGTGGAGTTAGACGGCCGTAGGGAACCATAGAGAAAGCCAGATGGCGCAAAATTCAGGAATTTTTTAAAAAAATATATAGTTATTTCTATTTGCTTTTGTACATAAAGTTGAAAGAACAAAGCTATATAAAATAAAGCTCAAGCTGACAGGTTTTCTTTTGGGTTGAACCATGTTTTCATTCATCAGTATCTTCACAAATAAACCCAGTCACTACACATTAAGACGGTGATTAAACCTCATTCTTTTGTCTTTACAAATAGAGATATTTACATGGATGCGCGGACATTCAGAGTGATCATTCTGTAATATCTTTCTTTTGTCTCTATAGATAAAGAGATAGTTGCATTGCTGGGCGAACATTATCACCTGATTTTGTGAGAAGTGACTTTGCAGGAAACACCCACTTTTTGCAAACGTCTGCGGTAATTTCTAACATTTAAACATTCAGCCTACAATAAATAATAAGTCTATTCAATGAAAGGAAAGGTCAGTGTTTAATCAAAAATGTTAAAGAAATGAATGAAATAATAATTTTTAAAAATTGGTTGATCAATTTAGTTTAATACAGGTTCTCATATTCATGGCTTTATTTTCCTGTAAGGTGACAAGTGATAATCTCAAAGTTTTCTGGATTTCTTATCATTCTTATATGATTACTTGCTCTTTTGTTCCTACTGTGGGTTTTAGTCCATCATCCAGATGGTGGTGGTTGAGGAGATTCCCTCGCCCCCATACAATGAATAGCGCTTTGATTTTACAGGCTTGGTTGGTTTCAAAGGATTTCACGAGGACGAGCTCGTGGCTCATTGTTACTGTTACATTTATTTTTTCTTTCAGGTGGTAGGTTGAGCTATATGGCGGTAGGTTGGCGGTAGTATGGCGGTAAATGGCGGCAGGTAGAGTTCGACGTCGATGAAGGTCTTCTTCGCTTAGCCTCTACGGTTTGTGGCTCCTTGCTTCCTTTAAATTTATTATTTTTTTCTTTCAGGTGGCAGGTGGAGTTAGACGGCAGTAGGGAACCATAGAGACAAAGCCAGATGGCGCAAAATTCAAGAAATTTTTTTTTACAAAATATAGTTATTTCTATTTGCTCTTGTACATAAAGTTGAAAGAACAAAGCTATATAAAATAAAGCTCAAGCTGACAGGTTTTCTTTTGGGTTGAACCATGTTTTCATTCATCAGTATCTTCACAAATAAACCCAGTCACTACACATTAAGACGGTGATTAAACCTCATTCTTTTGTCTTTACAAATAGAGATATTTACATGGATGGGCGGACATTCAGAGTAATCATTCTGTAATATCTTTCTTTTGTCTCTATAGATAAAGAGATAGTTGCATTGCTGGGCGAACATTATCACCTGATTTTGTGAGAAGTGACTTTGCAGGAAACACCCACTTTTTGCTAACGTCTGCGGTAATTTCTAACATTTAACATTCAGCCTACAATAAATAATAAGTCTATTCAATGAAAGGAAAGGTCAGTGTTTAATCAAAAAATGTTAAAGAAATGAATGAAATAATAATTTTTAAAAATTGGTTGATCAATTTAGTTTAATACAGGTTCTCATATTCATGGCTTTATTTTCCTGTAAGGTGACAAGTGATAATCTCAAAGTTTTCTGGATTTCTTATCATTCTTATATGATTACTTGCTCTTTTGTTCCTACTGTGGGTTTTAGTCCATCATCCAGATGGTGGTGGTTGAGGAGATTCCCTCGCCCCCATACAATGAATAGCGCTTTGATTTTACAGGCTTGGTTGGTTTCCAAGGATTTTACGGAGGACGAGCGCGTGGCTCATTGTTACTGTTACATTTATTTTTTCTTTCAGGTGGCAGGTGGAGTTAGCCGGCGGTAGGTTTGAGCTATATGGCGGTAGGTTGGCGGTATATGGCGGTATATGGCGGGAGGTGGAGTTCGACGTCGATGAAGGTCTTCTTCGCTTAGCCCCGTCCTAGCTCACGGTACGGAGCCAGTCTTCAGGGGACCCTTAGGCCGGTTAGCTCAGATGGTTAGAGCGTGGTGCTAATAACGCCAAGGTCACGGGTTCGATCCCCGTACGGGCCATGAGATGCTTCGATCTTCAGACAAATTCTCAGGACTGATTCACTGACAAGCCAACACGTTGCTGGACTACCTCCAGCAATAGCCAAGAAAACACTGATTTGTGCGAGGCCACAGCTTTTTAAGCCTCTACGGTTTGTGGCTCCTTGCTTCCTTTAAATTTATTATTTTTTTCTTTCAGGTGGCAGGTGGAGTTAGACGGCCGTAGGGAACCATAGAGAAAGCCAGATGGCGCAAAATTCAGGAATTTTTTAAAAAAATATATAGTTATTTCTATTTGCTTTTGTACATAAAGTTGAAAGAACAAAGCTATATAAAATAAAGCTCAAGCTGACAGGTTTTCTTTGGGTTGCACCATGTTTTCATTCATCAGTATCTTCACAAATAAACCCAGTCACTACACATTAAGACGGTGATTAAACCTCATTCTTTTGTCTTTACAAATAGAGATATTTACACGGATGGGCGGCCATTCAGAGTGATCATTCTGTAATATCTTTCTTTTGTCTCTATAGATAAAGAGATAGTTGCATTGCTGGGCGAACATTATCACCTGATTTTGTGAGAAATGACATTTGCAGGAAACGCCCACTTTTTGCAAACGTCTGCTGTAATTGCTAACATT
The DNA here is from genome assembly GCF_001660625.3 of Ictalurus punctatus. Classification (NCBI taxonomy): domain Eukaryota; kingdom Metazoa; phylum Chordata; class Actinopteri; order Siluriformes; family Ictaluridae; genus Ictalurus; species Ictalurus punctatus. The sequence goes on from NW_026521165.1 coordinate 22,145, forward strand.
TAAACATCCAGTCTACAATAAATAATAAGTCTATTCAATGAAAGTAAAGGTCAGTGTTTAATCAAAAATGTTAAAGAAATGAATGAAATAATAATTTTAAAAAATTGGTTAATCAATTTAGTTTAATACAGGTTCTCATATTCATGGCTTTATTTTCCTGTAAGGTGACAAGTGATAATCTCAAAGTTTTCTGGATTTCTTATCATTCTTATATGATTACTTGCTCTTTTGTTCCTACTGTGGGTTTTAGTCCATCATCCAGATGGTGGTGGTTGAGGAGATTCCCTCGCCCCCATACAATGAATAGCGCTTTGATTTTACAGGCTTGGTTGGTTTCCAAGGATTTTAGGAGGACGAGCGCGTGGCTCATTGTTACTGTTACATTTATTTTTTCTTTCAGGTGGTAGGTTTGAGCTATATGGCGGTGGGTTGGCGGTATATGGCGGTATATGGCGGCAGGTAGAGTTCGACGTCGATGAAGGTCTTCTTCGCTTAGCCTCTACGGTTTGTGGCTCCTTGCTTCCTTTAAATTTATTATTTTTTTCTTTCAGGTGGCAGGTGGAGTTAGACGGCCGTAGGGAACCATAGAGAAAGCCAGATGGCGCAAAATTCAGGAATTTTTAAAAAATATATATAGTTATTTCTATTTGCTCTTGTACATAAAGTTGAAAGAACAAAGCTATATAAAATAAAGCTCAAGCTGACAGGTTTTCTTTTGGGTTGCACCATGTTTTCATTCATCAGTATCTTCACAAATAAACCCTGTCACTACACATTAAGACGGTGATTAAACCTCATTCTTTTGTCTTTACAAATAGAGATATTTACACGGATGGGCGGCCATTCAGAGTGATCATTCTGTAATATCTTTCTTTTGTCTCTATAGATAAAGAGATAGTTGCATTGCTGGGCGAACATTATCACCTGATTTTGTGAGAAATGACATTTGCAGGAAACGCCCACTTTTTGCAAACGTCTGCTGTAATTGCTAACATTTAATCATCCAGTCTACAATAAATAATAAGTCTATTCAATGAAAGGAAAGGTCAGTGTTTAATCAAAAATGTTAAAGAAATGAATGAAATAATAATTTTAAAAAATTGGTTAATCAATTTAGTTTAATACAGGTTCTCATATTCATGGCTTTATTTTCCTGTAAGGTGACAAGTGATAATCTCAAAGTTTTCTGGATTTCTTATCATTCTTATATGATTACTTGCTCTTTTGTTCCTACTGTGGGTTTTAGTCCATCATCCAGATGGTGGTGGTTGAGGAGATTCCCTCGCCCCCATACAATGAATAGCGCTTTGATTTGACAGGCTTGGTTGGTTTCAAAGGATTTCACGAGGACGAGCTCGTGGCTCATTGTTACTGTTACATTTATTTTTTCTTTCAGGTGGTAGGTTTGAGCTATATGGCGGTAGGTTGGCGGTATATGGCGGTAAATGGCGGCAGGTAGAGTTCGACGTCGATGAAGGTCTTCTTCGCTTAGCCTCTACGGTTTGTGGCTCCTTGCTTCCTTTAAATTTATTATTTTTTTCTTTCAGGTGGCAGGTGGAGTTAGACGGCAGTAGGGAACCATGGACAAAGCCAGATGGCGCAAAATTCAGGAAATTTTTTTTACAAAATATAGTTATTTCTATTTGCTCTTGTACATAAAGTTGAAAGAACAAAGCTATATAAAATAAAGCTCAAGCTGACAGGTTTTCTTTTGGGTTGAACCATGTTTTCATTCATCAGTATCTTCACAAATAAACCCAGTCACTACACATTAAGACGGTGATTAAACCTCATTCTTTTGTCTTTACAAATAGAGATATTTACATGGATGGGCGGACATTCAGAGTGATCATTCTGTAATATCTTTCTTTTGTCTCTATAGATAAAGAGATAGTTGCATTGCTGGGCGAACATTATCACCTGATTTTGTGAGAAGTGACTTTGCAGGAAACACCCACTTTTTGCAAACGTCTGCGGTAATTTCTAACATTTAAACATTCAGCCTACAATAAATAATAAGTCTATTCAATGAAAGGAAAGGTCAGTGTTTAATCAAAAATGTTAAAGAAATGAATGAAATAATAATTTTAAAAATTGGTTGATCAATTTAGTTTAATACAGGTTCTCATATTCATGGCTTTATTTTCCTGTAAGGTGACAAGTGATAATCTCAAAGTTTTCTGGATTTCTTATCATTCTTATATGATTACTTGCTCTTTTGTTCCTACTGTGGGTTTTAGTCCATCATCCAGATGGTGGTGGTTGAGGAGATTCCCTCGCCCCCATACAATGAATAGCGCTTTGATTTTACAGGCTTGGTTGGTTTCAAAGGATTTTACGAGGACGAGCTCGTGGCTCATTGTTACTGTTACATTTATTTTTTCTTTCAGGTGGTAGGTTTGAGCTATATGGCGGTGGGTTGGCGGTATATGGCGGTATATGGCGGCAGGTAGAGTTCGACGTCGATGAAGGTCTTCTTCGCTTAGCCTCTACGGTTTGTGGCTCCTTGCTTCCTTTAAATTTATTATTTTTTTCTTTCAGGTGGCAGGTGGAGTTAGACGGCCGTAGGGAACCATAGAGAAAGCCAGATGGCGCAAAATTCAGGAATTTTAAAAAAATAGATATAGTTATTTCTATTTGCTCTTGTACATAAAGTTGAAAGAACAAAGCTATATAAAATAAAGCTCAAGCTGACAGGTTTTCTTTTGGGTTGAACCATGTTTTAATTCATCAGTATCTTCACAAATAAACCCAGTCACTACACATTAAGACGGTGATTAAACCTCATTCTTTTGTCTTTACAAATAGAGATATTTACATGGATGGGCGGCCATTCAGAGTGATCATTCTGTAATATCTTTCTTTTGTCTCTATAGATAAAGAGATAGTTGCATTGCTGGGCGAACATTATCACCTGATTTTGTGAGAAATGACATTTGCAGGAAACGCCCACTTTTTTGCAAACGTCTGCTGTAATTGCTAACATTTAAACATCCAGTCTACAATAAATAATAAGTCTATTCAATGAAAGTAAAGGTCAGTGTTTAATCAAAAATGTTAAAGAAATGAATGAATTAATCATTTTAAAAATTGGTTGATCAATTTAGTTTAATACAGGTTCTCATATTCATGGCTTTATTTTCCTGTAAGGTGACAAGTGATAATCTCAAAGTTTTCTGGATTTCTTATCATTCTTATATGATTACTTGCTCTTTTTTTCCTACTGTGGGTTTTAGTCCATCATCCAGATGGTGGTGGTTGAGGAGATTCCCTCGCCCCCATACAATGAATAGCGCTTTGATTTTACAGGCTTGGTTGGTTTCAAAGGATTTTACGAGGACGAGCTCGTGGCTCATTGTTACTGTTACATTTATTTTTTCTTTCAGGTGGTAGGTTTGAGCTATATGGCGGTAGGTTGGCGGTATATGGTGGTATATGGCGGCAGGTAGAGTTCGACGCCGATGAAGGTCTTCTTCGCTTAGCCTCTACGGTTTGTGGCTCCTTGCTTCCTTTAAATTTTTTTTTTTTTTTTTTTCAGGTGGCAGGTTGAGTTAGACGGCAGTAGGGAACCATGGACAAAGCCAGATGGCGCAAAATTCAGGAATTTTTTAAAAAAATATATAGTTATTTCTATTTGCTCTTGTACATAAAGTTGAAAGAACAAAGCTATATAAAATAAAGCTCAAGCTGACAGGTTTTCTTTTGGGTTGAACCATGTTTTCATTCATCAGTATCTTCACAAATAAACCCAGTCACTACACATTAAGACGGTGATTAAACCTCATTCTTTTGTCTTTACAAATAGAGATATTTACATGGATGGGCGGCCATTCAGAGTGATCATTCTGTAATATCTTTCTTTTGTCTCTATAGATAAAGAGATAGTTGCATTGCTGGGCGAACATTATCACCTGATTTTGTGAGAAATGACTTTGCAGGAAACACCCACTTTTTGCTAACGTCTGCGGTAATTGCTAACATTTAAACATTCAGCCTACAATAAATAATAAGTCTATTCAATGAAAGGAAAGGTCAGTGTTTAATCAAAAATGTTAAAGAAATGAATGAAATAATAATTTTAAAAAATTGGTTGATCAATTTAGTTTAATACAGGTTCTCATATTCATGGCTTTATTTTCCTGTAAGGTGACAAGTGATAATCTCAAAGTTTTCTGGATTTCTTATCATTCTTATATGATTACTTGCTCTTTTTTTCCTACTGTGGGTTTTAGTCCATCATCCAGATGGTGGTGGTTGAGGAGATTCCCTCGCCCCCATACAATGAATAGCGCTTTGATTTTACAGGCTTGGTTGGTTTCAAAGGATTTCACGAGGACGAGCTCGTGGCTCATTGTTACTGTTACATTTATTTTTTCTTTCAGGTGGTAGGTTTGAGCTATATGGCGGTGGGTTGGCGGTATATGGCGGTATATGGCGGCAGGTAGAGTTCGACGTCGATGAAGGTCTTCTTCGCTTAGCCTCTACGGTTTGTGGCTCCTTGCTTCCTTTAAATTTATTATTTTTTTCTTTCAGGTGGCAGGTGGAGTTTGACGGCATTAGGGAACCATAGAGAAAGCCAGATGGCGCAAAATTCAGGATTTTTTTTTTACAAAATATAGTTATTTCTATTTGCTTTTGTACATAAAGTTGAAAGAACAAAGCTATATAAAATAAAGCTCAAGCTGACAGGTTTTCTTTTGGGTTGCACCATGTTTTCATTCATCAGTATCTTCACAAATAAGCCCAGTCACTACACATTAAGACGGTGATTAAACCTCATTCTTTTGTCTTTACAAATAGAGATATTTACATGGATGGGCGGCCATTCAGAGTCATCATTCTGTAATATCTTTCTTTTATCTCTATAGATAAAGAGATAGTTGCATTGCTGGGCGAACATTATCACCTGATTTTGTGAGAAGTGACTTTGCAGGAAACACCCACTTTTTGCTAATGTCTGCTGTAATTTCTAACATTTAAACATTCAGCCTACAATAAATAATAAGTCTATTCAATGAAAGTAAAGGTCAGTGTTTAATCAAAAATGTTAAAGAAATGAATGAAATAATCATTTTTAAAAATTGGTTGATCGATTTAGTTTAATACAGGTTCTCATATTCATGGCTTTATTTTCCTGTAAGGTGACAAGTGATAATCTCAAAGTTTTCTGGATTTCTTATCATTCTTATATGATTACTTGCTCTTTTTTTCCTACTGTGGGTTTTAGTCCATCATCCAGATGGTGGTGGTTGAGGAGATTCCCTCGCCCCCATACAATGAATAGCGCTTTGATTTTACAGGCTTGGTTGGTTTCAAAGGATTTCACGAGGACGAGCTCGTGGCTCATTGTTACTGTTACATTTATTTTTTCTTTCAGGTGGTAGGTTTGAGCTATATGGCGGTGGGTTGGCGGTATATGGCGGTATATGGCGGCAGGTAGAGTTCGACGTCGATGAAAGTCTTCTTCGCTTAGCCTCTACGGTTTGTGGCTCCTTGCTTCCTTTAAATTTATTATTTTTTTCTTTCAGGTGGCAGGTGGAGTTAGACGGCAGTAGGGAACCATAGAGAAAGCCAGATGGCGCAAAATTCAGGAATTTTTTTTTACAAAATATAGTTATTTCTATTTGCTTTTGTACATAAAGTTGAAAGAACAAAGCTATATAAAATAAAGCTCAAGCTGACAGGTTTTCTTTTGGGTTGCACCATGTTTGCATTCATCAGTATCTTCACAAATAAGCCCAGTCACTACACATTAAGACGGTGATTAAACCTCATTCTTTTGTCTTTACAAATAGAGATATTTACATGGATGGGCGGCCATTCAGAGTGATCATTCTGTAATATCTTTCTTTTATCTCTATAGATAAAGAGATAGTTGCATTGCTGGGCGAACATTATCACCTGATTTTGTGAGAAATGACATTTGCAGGAAACGCCCACTTTTTGCAAACGTCTGCTGTAATTTCTAACATTTAAACATTCAGCCTACAATAAATAATAAGTCTATTCAATGAAAGGAAAGGTCAGTGTTTAATCAAAAATGTTAAAGAAATGAATGAAATAATAATTTTTAAAAATTGGTTGATCAATTTAGTTTAATACAGGTTCTCATATTCATGGCTTTATTTTCCTGTAAGGTGACAAGTGATAATCTCAAAGTTTTCTGGATTTCTTATCATTCTTATATGATTACTTGCTCTTTTGTTCCTACTGTGGGTTTTAGTCCATCATCCAGATGGTGGTGGTTGAGGAGATTCCCTCGCCCCCATACAATGAATAGCGCTTTGATTTTACAGGCTTGGTTGGTTTCCAAGGATTTTTAGGAGGACGAGCGCGTGGCTCATTGTTACTGTTACATTTATTTTTTCTTTCAGGTGGCAGGTGGAGTTAGCCGGCGGTAGGTTTGAGCTATATGGCGGTAGGTTGGCGGTATATGGCGGTATATGGCGGGAGGTGGAGTTCGACGTCGATGAAGGTCTTCTTCGCTTAGCCCCGTCCTAGCTCACGGTACGGAGCCAGTCTTAAGGGGCCCCTTAGGCCGGTTAGCTCAGATGGTTAGAGCGTGGTGCTAATAACGCCAAGGTCAGGGGTTCGATCCCCGTACGGGCCATGAGATGCTTCGATCTTCAGACAAATTCTCAGGACTGATTCACTGACAAGCCAACACGGTGCTCGACTACCTCCAGCAATAGCCAAGAAAACACTGATTTGTGCGAGGCCACAGCTTTTTAAGCCTCTACGGTTTGTGGCTCCTTGCTTCCTTTAAATTTATTATTTTTTTCTTTCAGGTGGCAGGTGGAGTTAGACGGCCGTAGGGAACCATAGAGAAAGCCAGATGGCGCAAAATTCAGGAATTTTAAAAAAATAGATATAGTTATTTCTATTTGCTCTTGTACATAAAGTTGAAAGAACAAAGCTATATAAAATAAAGCTCAAGCTGACAGGTTTTCTTTTGGGTTGAACCATGTTTTAATTCATCAGTATCTTCACAAATAAACCCAGTCACTACACATTAAGACGGTGATTAAACCTCATTCTTTTGTCTTTACAAATAGAGATATTTACATGGATGGGCGGCCATTCAGAGTGATCATTCTGTAATATCTTTCTTTTGTCTCTATAGATAAAGAGATAGTTGCATTGCTGGGCGAACATTATCACCTGATTTTGTGAGAAATGACATTTGCAGGAAACGCCCACTTTTTTGCAAACGTCTGCTGTAATTGCTAACATTTAAACATCCAGTCTACAATAAATAATAAGTCTATTCAATGAAAGTAAAGGTCAGTGTTTAATCAAAAATGTTAAAGAAATGAATGAATTAATCATTTTAAAAATTGGTTGATCAATTTAGTTTAATACAGGTTCTCATATTCATGGCTTTATTTTCCTGTAAGGTGACAAGTGATAATCTCAAAGTTTTCTGGATTTCTTATCATTCTTATATGATTACTTGCTCTTTTTTTCCTACTGTGGGTTTTAGTCCATCATCCAGATGGTGGTGGTTGAGGAGATTCCCTCGCCCCCATACAATGAATAGCGCTTTGATTTTACAGGCTTGGTTGGTTTCAAAGGATTTTACAAGGACGAGCTCGTGGCTCATTGTTACTGTTACATTTATTTTTTCTTTCAGGTGGTAGGTTTGAGCTATATGGCGGTAGGTTGGTGGTATATGGCGGTATATGGCGGCAGGTAGAGTTCGACGTCGATGAAGGTCTTCTTCGCTTAGCCTCTACGGTTTGTGGCTCCTTGCTTCCTTTAAATTTTTTTTTTTTTTTTTTCAGGTGGCAGGTTGAGTTAGACGGCAGTAGGGAACCATGGACAAAGCCAGATGGCGCAAAATTCAGGAATTTTTTTTACAAAATATAGTTATTTCTATTTGCTCTTGTACATAAAGTTGAAAGAACAAAGCTATATAAAATAAAGCTCAAGCTGACAGGTTTTCTTTTGGGTTGAACCATGTTTTCATTCATCAGTATCTTCACAAATAAACCCAGTCACTACACATTAAGACGGTGATTAAACCTCATTCTTTTGTCTTTACAAATAGAGATATTTACATGGATGGGCGGCCATTCAGAGTGATCATTCTGTAATATCTTTCTTTTGTCTCTATAGATAAAGAGATAGTTGCATTGCTGGGCGAACATTATCACCTGATTTTGTGAGAAATGACTTTGCAGGAAACACCCACTTTTTGCTAACGTCTGCGGTAATTGCTAACATTTAAACATTCAGCCTACAATAAATAATAAGTCTATTCAATGAAAGTAAAGGTCAGTGTTTAATCAAAAATGTTAAAGAAATGAATGAAATAATAATTTTAAAAAATTGGTTGATCAATTTAGTTTAATACAGGTTCTCATATTCATGGCTTTATTTTCCTGTAAGGTGACAAGTGATAATCTCAAAGTTTTCTGGATTTCTTATCATTCTTATATGATTACTTGCTCTTTTTTTCCTACTGTGGGTTTTAGTCCATCATCCAGATGGTGGTGGTTGAGGAGATTCCCTCGCCCCCATACAATGAATAGCGCTTTGATTTTACAGGCTTGGTTGGTTTCAAAGGATTTCACGAGGACGAGCTCGTGGCTCATTGTTACTGTTACATTTATTTTTTCTTTCAGGTGGTAGGTTTGAGCTATATGGCGGTGGGTTGGCGGTATATGGCGGTATATGGCGGCAGGTAGAGTTCGACGTCGATTAAGGTCTTCTTCGCTTAGCCTCTACGGTTTGTGGCTCCTTGCTTCCTTTAAATTTATTATTTTTTTCTTTCAGGTGGCAGGTGGAGTTAGACGGCAGTAGGGAACCATGGACAAAGCCAGATGGCGCAAAATTCAGGAAATTTTTTTTACAAAATATAGTTATTTCTATTTGCTCTTGTACATAAAGTTGAAAGAACAAAGCTATATAAAATAAAGCTCAAGCTGACAGGTTTTCTTTTGGGCTGCACCATGTTTTCATTCATCAGTATCTTCACAAATAAACCCAGTCACTACACATTAAGACGGTGATTAAACCTCATTCTTTTGTCTTTACAAATAGAGATATTTACATGGATGGGCGGCCATTCAGAGTGATCATTCTGTAATATCTTTCTTTTGTCTCTATAGATAAAGAGATAGTTGCATTGCTGGGCGAACATTATCACCTGATTTTGTGAGAAATGACTTTGCAGGAAACACCCACTTTTTGCTAACGTCTGCGGTAATTGCTAACATTTAAACATTCAGCCTACAATAAATAATAAGTCTATTCAATGAAAGTAAAGGTCAGTGTTTAATCAAAAAAGTTAAAGAAATGAATGAAATAATAATTTTTAAAAATTTGTTGATCGATTTAGTTTAATACAGGTTCTCATATTCATGGCTTTATTTTCCTGTAAGGTGACAAGTGATAATCTCAAAGTTTTCTGGATTTCTTATCATTCTTATATGATTACTTGCTGTTTTGTTCCTACTGTGGGTTTTAGTCCATCATCCAGATGGTGGTGGTTGAGGAGATTCCCTCGCCCCCATACAATGAATAGCGCTTTCATTTTACAGGCTTGGTTGGTTTCCAAGGATTTTACGAGGACGAGCTCGTGGCTCATTGTTACTGTTACATTTATTTTTTCTTTCAGGTGGTAGGTTTGAGCTATATGGCGGTAGGTTGGCGGTATATGGCGGTATATGGCGGCAGGTAGAGTTCGACGTCGATGAAGGTCTTCTTCACTTAGCCTCTACGGTTTGTGGCTCCTTGCTTCCTTTAAATTTATTATTTTTTTCTTTCAGGTGGCAGGTGGAGTTAGACGGCAGTAGGGAACCATAGAGAAAGCCAGATGGCGCAAAATTCAGGAATTTTTTTTTAAAAAATATAGTTATTTCTATTTGCTTTTGTACATAAAGTTGAAAGTACAAAGCTATATAAAATAAAGCTCAAGCTGACAGGTTTTCTTTTGGGTTGCACCATGTTTTCATTCATCAGTATCTTCACAAATAAACCCAGTCACTACACATTAAGACGGTGATTAAACCTCATTCTTTTGTCTTTACAAATAGAGATATTTACATGGATGGGCGGCCATTCAGAGTGATCATTCTGTAATATCTTTCTTTTATCTCTATAGATAAAGAGATAGTTGCATTGCTGGGCGAACATTATCACCTGATTTTGTGAGAAATGACATTTGCAGGAAACGCCCACTTTTTGCAAACGTCTGCTGTAATTTCTAACATTTAAACATTCAGCCTACAATAAATAATAAGTCTATTCAATGAAAGGAAAGGTCAGTGTTTAATCAAAAATGTTAAAGAAATGAATGAAATAATAATTTTTAAAAATTGGTTGATCAATTTAGTTTAATACAGGTTCTCATATTCATGGCTTTATTTTCCTGTAAGGTGACAAGTGATAATCTCAAAGTTTTCTGGATTTCTTATCATTCTTATATGATTACTTGCTCTTTTGTTCCTACTGTGGGTTTTAGTCCATCATCCAGATGGTGGTGGTTGAGGAGATTCCCTCGCCCCCATACAATGAATAGCGCTTTGATTTTACAGGCTTGGTTGGTTTCAAAGGATTTCACGAGGACGAGCTCGTGGCTCATTGTTACTGTTACATTTATTTTTTCTTTCAGGTGGCAGGTGGAGTTAGCCGGCGGTAGGTTTGAGCTATATGGCGGTAGGTTGGCGGTATATGGCGGCAGGTAGAGTTCGACGTCGATGAAGGTCTTCTTCTCTTAGCCTCTACGGTTTGTGGCTCCTTGCTTCCTTTAAATTTATTATTTTTTTCTTTCAGGTGGCAGGTGGAGTTAGACGGCAGTAGGGAACCATAGAGAAAGCCAGATGGCGCAAAATTCAGGAATTTTTTTTTTACAAAATATAGTTATTTCTATTTGCTCTTGTACATAAAGTTGAAAGAACAAAGCTATATAAAATAAAGCTCAAGCTGACAGGTTTTCTTTTGGGTTGAACCATGTTTTCATTCATCAGTATCTTCACAAATAAACCCAGTCACTACACATTAAGACGGTGATTAAACCTCATTCTTTTGTCTTTACAAATAGAGATATTTACATGGATGGGCGGCCATTCAGAGTGATCATTCTGTAATATCTTTCTTTTGTCTCTATAGATAAAGAGATAGTTGCATTGCTGGGCGAACATTATCACCTGATTTTGTGAGAAATGACTTTGCAGGAAACGCCCACTTTTTGCTAACGTCTGCGGTAATTGCTAACATTTAAGCATTCAGCCTACAATAAATAATAAGTCTATTCAATGAAAGTAAAGGTCAGTGTTTAATCAAAAAAGTTAAAGAAATGAATGAAATAATAATTTTTAAAAATTGGTTGATCGATTTAGTTTAATACAGGTTCTCATATTCATGGCTTTATTTTCCTGTAAGGTGACAAGTGATAATCTCAAAGTTTTCTGGATTTCTGATCATTCTTATATGATTACTTGCTCTTTTTTTTCCTACTGTGGGTTTTAGTCCATCATCCAGATGGTGGTGGTTGAGGAGATTCCCTCGCCCCCATACAATGAATAGCGCTTTGATTTTACAGGCTTGGTTGGTTTCCAAGGATTTTACGAGGACGAGCTCGTGGCTCATTGTTACTGTTACATTTATTTTTTCTTTCAGGTGGCAGGTGGAGTTAGCTGGCGGTAGGTTTGAGCTATATGGCGGTAGGTTGGCGGTATATGGCGGGAGGTGGAGTTCGACGTCATGAAGGTCTTCTTCGCTTAGCCCCGTCCTAGCTCGCGGTACGGAGCCAGGCAAAAGTCTTAAGGTGACCCTTAGGCCGGTTAGCTCCGATGGTTAGAGCGTGGTGCTAATAACGCCAAGGTCACGGGTTTGATCCCCGTACGGGCCATGAGATGCTTTGATCTTCGGACAAATTCTCAAGACTGATTCACTGACAAGCCAACACCATGCTGGACCACCTCCAGCAATAGCCAAGAAAACACTGATTTGTGCGAGGCCACGCCTTTTTAAGCCTCTACGGTTTGTGGCTCCTTGCTTCCTTTAAATTTATTATTTTTTTCTTTCAGGTGGCAGGTGGAGTTAGACGGCAGTAGGGAACCATAGAGAAAGCCAGATGGCGCAAAATTCAGGAATTTTTTTAAAAATATATAGTTATTTCTATTTGCTTTTGTACATAAAGTTGAAAGAACAAAGCTATATAAAATAAAGCTCAAGCTGACAGGTTTTCTTTTGGGTTGCACCATGTTTTCATTCATCAGTATCTTCACAAATAAGCCCAGTCACTACACATTAAGACGGTGATTAAACCTCATTCTTTTGTCTTTACAAATAGAGATATTTACATGGATGGGCGGCCATTCAGAGTGATCATTCTGTAATATCTTTCTTTTATCTCTATAGATAAAGAGATAGTTGCATTGCTGGGCGAACATTATCACCTGATTTTGTGAGAAATGACATTTGCAGGAAACGCCCACTTTTTGCAAACGTCTGCTGTAATTGCTAACATTTAAACATCCAGTCTACAATAAATAATAAGTCTATTCAATGAAAGTAAAGGTCAGTGTTTAATCAAAAATGTTAAAGAAATGAATGAAATAATAATTTTAAAAAATTGGTTGATCAATTTAGTTTAATACAGGTTCTCATATTCATGGCTTTATTTTCCTGTAAGGTGACAAGTGATAATCTCAAAGTTTTCTGGATTTCTTATCATTCTTATATGATTACTTGCTCTTTTTTTCCTACTGTGGGTTTTAGTCCATCATCCAGATGGTGGTGGTTGAGGAGATTCCCTCGCCCCCATACAATGAATAGCGCTTTGATTTTACAGGCTTGGTTTGTTTCAAAGGATTTCACGAGGACGAGCGCGTGGCTCATTGTTACTGTTACATTTATTTTTTCTTTCAGGTGGCAGGTGGAGTTAGCCGGCGGTAGGTTTGAGCTATATGGCGGTAGGTTGGCGGTATATGGCGGTATATGGCGGGAGGTGGAGTTCGACGTCGATGAAGGTCTTCTTCGCTTAGCCCCGTCCTAGCTCACGGTACGGAGCCAGTCTTAAGGGGCCCCTTAGGCCGGTTAGCTCAGATGGTTAGAGCGTGGTGCTAATAACGCCAAGGTCAGGGGTTCGATCCCCGTACGGGCCATGAGATGCTTCGATCTTCAGACAAATTCTCAGGACTGATTCACTGACAAGCCAACACGGTGCTCGACTACCTCCAGCAATAGCCAAGAAAACACTGATTTGTGCGAGGCCACAGCTTTTTAAGCCTCTACGGTTTGTGGCTCCTTGCTTCCTTTAAATTTATTATTTTTTTCTTTCAGGTGGCAGGTGGAGTTAGACGGCCGTAGGGAACCATAGAGAAAGCCAGATGGCGCAAAATTCAGGAATTTTAAAAAAATAGATATAGTTATTTCTATTTGCTCTTGTACATAAAGTTGAAAGAACAAAGCTATATAAAATAAAGCTCAAGCTGACAGGTTTTCTTTTGGGTTGAACCATGTTTTAATTCATCAGTATCTTCACAAATAAACCCAGTCACTACACATTAAGACGGTGATTAAACCTCATTCTTTTGTCTTTACAAATAGAGATATTTACATGGATGGGCGGCCATTCAGAGTGATCATTCTGTAATATCTTTCTTTTGTCTCTATAGATAAAGAGATAGTTGCATTGCTGGGCGAACATTATCACCTGATTTTGTGAGAAATGACATTTGCAGGAAACGCCCACTTTTTTGCAAACGTCTGCTGTAATTGCTAACATTTAAACATCCAGTCTACAATAAATAATAAGTCTATTCAATGAAAGTAAAGGTCAGTGTTTAATCAAAAATGTTAAAGAAATGAATGAATTAATCATTTTAAAAATTGGTTGATCAATTTAGTTTAATACAGGTTCTCATATTCATGGCTTTATTTTCCTGTAAGGTGACAAGTGATAATCTCAAAGTTTTCTGGATTTCTTATCATTCTTATATGATTACTTGCTCTTTTTTTCCTACTGTGGGTTTTAGTCCATCATCCAGATGGTGGTGGTTGAGGAGATTCCCTCGCCCCCATACAATGAATAGCGCTTTGATTTTACAGGCTTGGTTGGTTTCAAAGGATTTCACGAGGACGAGCTCGTGGCTCATTGTTACTGTTACATTTATTTTTTCTTTCAGGTGGTAGGTTTGAGCTATATGGCGGTGGGTTGGCGGTATATGGCGGTATATGGCGGCAGGTAGAGTTCGACGTCGATTAAGGTCTTCTTCGCTTAGCCTCTACGGTTTGTGGCTCCTTGCTTCCTTTAAATTTATTATTTTTTTCTTTCAGGTGGCAGGTGGAGTTAGACGGCAGTAGGGAACCATGGACAAAGCCAGATGGCGCAAAATTCAGGAAATTTTTTTTACAAAATATAGTTATTTCTATTTGCTCTTGTACATAAAGTTGAAAGAACAAAGCTATATAAAATAAAGCTCAAGCTGACAGGTTTTCTTTTGGGCTGCACCATGTTTTCATTCATCAGTATCTTCACAAATAAACCCAGTCACTACACATTAAGACGGTGATTAAACCTCATTCTTTTGTCTTTACAAATAGAGATATTTACATGGATGGGCGGCCATTCAGAGTGATCATTCTGTAATATCTTTCTTTTGTCTCTATAGATAAAGAGATAGTTGCATTGCTGGGCGAACATTATCACCTGATTTTGTGAGAAATGACTTTGCAGGAAACACCCACTTTTTGCTAACGTCTGCGGTAATTGCTAACATTTAAACATTCAGCCTACAATAAATAATAAGTCTATTCAATGAAAGTAAAGGTCAGTGTTTAATCAAAAAAGTTAAAGAAATGAATGAAATAATAATTTTTAAAAATTTGTTGATCGATTTAGTTTAATACAGGTTCTCATATTCATGGCTTTATTTTCCTGTAAGGTGACAAGTGATAATCTCAAAGTTTTCTGGATTTCTTATCATTCTTATATGATTACTTGCTGTTTTGTTCCTACTGTGGGTTTTAGTCCATCATCCAGATGGTGGTGGTTGAGGAGATTCCCTCGCCCCCATACAATGAATAGCGCTTTCATTTTACAGGCTTGGTTGGTTTCCAAGGATTTTACGAGGACGAGCTCGTGGCTCATTGTTACTGTTACATTTATTTTTTCTTTCAGGTGGTAGGTTTGAGCTATATGGCGGTAGGTTGGCGGTATATGGCGGTATATGGCGGCAGGTAGAGTTCGACGTCGATGAAGGTCTTCTTCACTTAGCCTCTACGGTTTGTGGCTCCTTGCTTCCTTTAAATTTATTATTTTTTTCTTTCAGGTGGCAGGTGGAGTTAGACGGCAGTAGGGAACCATAGAGAAAGCCAGATGGCGCAAAATTCAGGAATTTTTTTTTAAAAAATATAGTTATTTCTATTTGCTTTTGTACATAAAGTTGAAAGTACAAAGCTATATAAAATAAAGCTCAAGCTGACAGGTTTTCTTTTGGGTTGCACCATGTTTTCATTCATCAGTATCTTCACAAATAAACCCAGTCACTACACATTAAGACGGTGATTAAACCTCATTCTTTTGTCTTTACAAATAGAGATATTTACATGGATGGGCGGCCATTCAGAGTGATCATTCTGTAATATCTTTCTTTTATCTCTATAGATAAAGAGATAGTTGCATTGCTGGGCGAACATTATCACCTGATTTTGTGAGAAATGACATTTGCAGGAAACGCCCACTTTTTGCAAACGTCTGCTGTAATTTCTAACATTTAAACATTCAGCCTACAATAAATAATAAGTCTATTCAATGAAAGGAAAGGTCAGTGTTTAATCAAAAATGTTAAAGAAATGAATGAAATAATAATTTTTAAAAATTGGTTGATCAATTTAGTTTAATACAGGTTCTCATATTCATGGCTTTATTTTCCTGTAAGGTGACAAGTGATAATCTCAAAGTTTTCTGGATTTCTTATCATTCTTATATGATTACTTGCTCTTTTGTTCCTACTGTGGGTTTTAGTCCATCATCCAGATGGTGGTGGTTGAGGAGATTCCCTCGCCCCCATACAATGAATAGCGCTTTGATTTTACAGGCTTGGTTGGTTTCAAAGGATTTCACGAGGACGAGCTCGTGGCTCATTGTTACTGTTACATTTATTTTTTCTTTCAGGTGGCAGGTGGAGTTAGCCGGCGGTAGGTTTGAGCTATATGGCGGTAGGTTGGCGGTATATGGCGGCAGGTAGAGTTCGACGTCGATGAAGGTCTTCTTCTCTTAGCCTCTACGGTTTGTGGCTCCTTGCTTCCTTTAAATTTATTATTTTTTTCTTTCAGGTGGCAGGTGGAGTTAGACGGCAGTAGGGAACCATAGAGAAAGCCAGATGGCGCAAAATTCAGGAATTTTTTTTTTACAAAATATAGTTATTTCTATTTGCTCTTGTACATAAAGTTGAAAGAACAAAGCTATATAAAATAAAGCTCAAGCTGACAGGTTTTCTTTTGGGTTGAACCATGTTTTCATTCATCAGTATCTTCACAAATAAACCCAGTCACTACACATTAAGACGGTGATTAAACCTCATTCTTTTGTCTTTACAAATAGAGATATTTACATGGATGGGCGGCCATTCAGAGTGATCATTCTGTAATATCTTTCTTTTGTCTCTATAGATAAAGAGATAGTTGCATTGCTGGGCGAACATTATCACCTGATTTTGTGAGAAATGACTTTGCAGGAAACGCCCACTTTTTGCTAACGTCTGCGGTAATTGCTAACATTTAAGCATTCAGCCTACAATAAATAATAAGTCTATTCAATGAAAGTAAAGGTCAGTGTTTAATCAAAAAAGTTAAAGAAATGAATGAAATAATAATTTTTAAAAATTGGTTGATCGATTTAGTTTAATACAGGTTCTCATATTCATGGCTTTATTTTCCTGTAAGGTGACAAGTGATAATCTCAAAGTTTTCTGGATTTCTGATCATTCTTATATGATTACTTGCTCTTTTTTTTCCTACTGTGGGTTTTAGTCCATCATCCAGATGGTGGTGGTTGAGGAGATTCCCTCGCCCCCATACAATGAATAGCGCTTTGATTTTACAGGCTTGGTTGGTTTCCAAGGATTTTACGAGGACGAGCTCGTGGCTCATTGTTACTGTTACATTTATTTTTTCTTTCAGGTGGCAGGTGGAGTTAGCTGGCGGTAGGTTTGAGCTATATGGCGGTAGGTTGGCGGTATATGGCGGGAGGTGGAGTTCGACGTCATGAAGGTCTTCTTCGCTTAGCCCCGTCCTAGCTCGCGGTACGGAGCCAGGCAAAAGTCTTAAGGTGACCCTTAGGCCGGTTAGCTCCGATGGTTAGAGCGTGGTGCTAATAACGCCAAGGTCACGGGTTTGATCCCCGTACGGGCCATGAGATGCTTTGATCTTCGGACAAATTCTCAAGACTGATTCACTGACAAGCCAACACCATGCTGGACCACCTCCAGCAATAGCCAAGAAAACACTGATTTGTGCGAGGCCACGCCTTTTTAAGCCTCTACGGTTTGTGGCTCCTTGCTTCCTTTAAATTTATTATTTTTTTCTTTCAGGTGGCAGGTGGAGTTAGACGGCAGTAGGGAACCATAGAGAAAGCCAGATGGCGCAAAATTCAGGAATTTTTTTAAAAATATATAGTTATTTCTATTTGCTTTTGTACATAAAGTTGAAAGAACAAAGCTATATAAAATAAAGCTCAAGCTGACAGGTTTTCTTTTGGGTTGCACCATGTTTTCATTCATCAGTATCTTCACAAATAAGCCCAGTCACTACACATTAAGACGGTGATTAAACCTCATTCTTTTGTCTTTACAAATAGAGATATTTACATGGATGGGCGGCCATTCAGAGTGATCATTCTGTAATATCTTTCTTTTATCTCTATAGATAAAGAGATAGTTGCATTGCTGGGCGAACATTATCACCTGATTTTGTGAGAAATGACATTTGCAGGAAACGCCCACTTTTTGCAAACGTCTGCTGTAATTGCTAACATTTAAACATCCAGTCTACAATAAATAATAAGTCTATTCAATGAAAGTAAAGGTCAGTGTTTAATCAAAAATGTTAAAGAAATGAATGAAATAATAATTTTAAAAAATTGGTTGATCAATTTAGTTTAATACAGGTTCTCATATTCATGGCTTTATTTTCCTGTAAGGTGACAAGTGATAATCTCAAAGTTTTCTGGATTTCTTATCATTCTTATATGATTACTTGCTCTTTTTTTCCTACTGTGGGTTTTAGTCCATCATCCAGATGGTGGTGGTTGAGGAGATTCCCTCGCCCCCATACAATGAATAGCGCTTTGATTTTACAGGCTTGGTTTGTTTCAAAGGATTTCACGAGGACGAGCGCGTGGCTCATTGTTACTGTTACATTTATTTTTTCTTTCAGGTGGCAGGTGGAGTTAGCCGGCGGTAGGTTTGAGCTATATGGCGGTAGGTTGGCGGTATATGGCGGCAGGTAGAGTTCGACGTCGATGAAGGTCTTCTTCTCTTAGCCTCTACGGTTTGTGGCTCCTTGCTTCCTTTAAATTTATTATTTTTTTCTTTCAGGTGGCAGGTGGAGTTAGACGGCAGTAGGGAACCATAGAGAAAGCCAGATGGCGCAAAATTCAGGAATTTTTTTTTTACAAAATATAGTTATTTCTATTTGCTCTTGTACATAAAGTTGAAAGAACAAAGCTATATAAAATAAAGCTCAAGCTGACAGGTTTTCTTTTGGGTTGAACCATGTTTTCATTCATCAGTATCTTCACAAATAAACCCAGTCACTACACATTAAGACGGTGATTAAACCTCATTCTTTTGTCTTTACAAATAGAGATATTTACATGGATGGGCGGCCATTCAGAGTGATCATTCTGTAATATCTTTCTTTTGTCTCTATAGATAAAGAGATAGTTGCATTGCTGGGCGAACATTATCACCTGATTTTGTGAGAAATGACTTTGCAGGAAACGCCCACTTTTTGCTAACGTCTGCGGTAATTGCTAACATTTAAGCATTCAGCCTACAATAAATAATAAGTCTATTCAATGAAAGTAAAGGTCAGTGTTTAATCAAAAAAGTTAAAGAAATGAATGAAATAATAATTTTTAAAAATTGGTTGATCGATTTAGTTTAATACAGGTTCTCATATTCATGGCTTTATTTTCCTGTAAGGTGACAAGTGATAATCTCAAAGTTTTCTGGATTTCTGATCATTCTTATATGATTACTTGCTCTTTTTTTTCCTACTGTGGGTTTTAGTCCATCATCCAGATGGTGGTGGTTGAGGAGATTCCCTCGCCCCCATACAATGAATAGCGCTTTGATTTTACAGGCTTGGTTGGTTTCCAAGGATTTTACGAGGACGAGCTCGTGGCTCATTGTTACTGTTACATTTATTTTTTCTTTCAGGTGGCAGGTGGAGTTAGCTGGCGGTAGGTTTGAGCTATATGGCGGTAGGTTGGCGGTATATGGCGGGAGGTGGAGTTCGACGTCATGAAGGTCTTCTTCGCTTAGCCCCGTCCTAGCTCGCGGTACGGAGCCAGGCAAAAGTCTTAAGGTGACCCTTAGGCCGGTTAGCTCCGATGGTTAGAGCGTGGTGCTAATAACGCCAAGGTCACGGGTTTGATCCCCGTACGGGCCATGAGATGCTTTGATCTTCGGACAAATTCTCAAGACTGATTCACTGACAAGCCAACACCATGCTGGACCACCTCCAGCAATAGCCAAGAAAACACTGATTTGTGCGAGGCCACGCCTTTTTAAGCCTCTACGGTTTGTGGCTCCTTGCTTCCTTTAAATTTATTATTTTTTTCTTTCAGGTGGCAGGTGGAGTTAGACGGCAGTAGGGAACCATAGAGAAAGCCAGATGGCGCAAAATTCAGGAATTTTTTTAAAAATATATAGTTATTTCTATTTGCTTTTGTACATAAAGTTGAAAGAACAAAGCTATATAAAATAAAGCTCAAGCTGACAGGTTTTCTTTTGGGTTGCACCATGTTTTCATTCATCAGTATCTTCACAAATAAGCCCAGTCACTACACATTAAGACGGTGATTAAACCTCATTCTTTTGTCTTTACAAATAGAGATATTTACATGGATGGGCGGCCATTCAGAGTGATCATTCTGTAATATCTTTCTTTTATCTCTATAGATAAAGAGATAGTTGCATTGCTGGGCGAACATTATCACCTGATTTTGTGAGAAATGACATTTGCAGGAAACGCCCACTTTTTGCAAACGTCTGCTGTAATTGCTAACATTTAAACATCCAGTCTACAATAAATAATAAGTCTATTCAATGAAAGTAAAGGTCAGTGTTTAATCAAAAATGTTAAAGAAATGAATGAAATAATAATTTTAAAAAATTGGTTGATCAATTTAGTTTAATACAGGTTCTCATATTCATGGCTTTATTTTCCTGTAAGGTGACAAGTGATAATCTCAAAGTTTTCTGGATTTCTTATCATTCTTATATGATTACTTGCTCTTTTTTTCCTACTGTGGGTTTTAGTCCATCATCCAGATGGTGGTGGTTGAGGAGATTCCCTCGCCCCCATACAATGAATAGCGCTTTGATTTTACAGGCTTGGTTTGTTTCAAAGGATTTCACGAGGACGAGCGCGTGGCTCATTGTTACTGTTACATTTATTTTTTCTTTCAGGTGGCAGGTGGAGTTAGCCGGCGGTAGGTTTGAGCTATATGGCGGTAGGTTGGCGGTATATGGCGGTATATGGCGGGAGGTGGAGTTCGACGTCGATGAAGGTCTTCTTCGCTTAGCCCCGTCCTAGCTCACGGTACGGAGCCAGTCTTAAGGGGCCCCTTAGGCCGGTTAGCTCAGATGGTTAGAGCGTGGTGCTAATAACGCCAAGGTCAGGGGTTCGATCCCCGTACGGGCCATGAGATGCTTCGATCTTCAGACAAATTCTCAGGACTGATTCACTGACAAGCCAACACGGTGCTCGACTACCTCCAGCAATAGCCAAGAAAACACTGATTTGTGCGAGGCCACAGCTTTTTAAGCCTCTACGGTTTGTGGCTCCTTGCTTCCTTTAAATTTATTATTTTTTTCTTTCAGGTGGCAGGTGGAGTTAGACGGCCGTAGGGAACCATAGAGAAAGCCAGATGGCGCAAAATTCAGGAATTTTAAAAAAATAGATATAGTTATTTCTATTTGCTCTTGTACATAAAGTTGAAAGAACAAAGCTATATAAAATAAAGCTCAAGCTGACAGGTTTTCTTTTGGGTTGAACCATGTTTTAATTCATCAGTATCTTCACAAATAAACCCAGTCACTACACATTAAGACGGTGATTAAACCTCATTCTTTTGTCTTTACAAATAGAGATATTTACATGGATGGGCGGCCATTCAGAGTGATCATTCTGTAATATCTTTCTTTTGTCTCTATAGATAAAGAGATAGTTGCATTGCTGGGCGAACATTATCACCTGATTTTGTGAGAAATGACATTTGCAGGAAACGCCCACTTTTTTGCAAACGTCTGCTGTAATTGCTAACATTTAAACATCCAGTCTACAATAAATAATAAGTCTATTCAATGAAAGTAAAGGTCAGTGTTTAATCAAAAATGTTAAAGAAATGAATGAATTAATCATTTTAAAAATTGGTTGATCAATTTAGTTTAATACAGGTTCTCATATTCATGGCTTTATTTTCCTGTAAGGTGACAAGTGATAATCTCAAAGTTTTCTGGATTTCTTATCATTCTTATATGATTACTTGCTCTTTTTTTCCTACTGTGGGTTTTAGTCCATCATCCAGATGGTGGTGGTTGAGGAGATTCCCTCGCCCCCATACAATGAATAGCGCTTTGATTTTACAGGCTTGGTTGGTTTCAAAGGATTTTACAAGGACGAGCTCGTGGCTCATTGTTACTGTTACATTTATTTTTTCTTTCAGGTGGTAGGTTTGAGCTATATGGCGGTAGGTTGGTGGTATATGGCGGTATATGGCGGCAGGTAGAGTTCGACGTCGATGAAGGTCTTCTTCGCTTAGCCTCTACGGTTTGTGGCTCCTTGCTTCCTTTAAATTTTTTTTTTTTTTTTTTTCAGGTGGCAGGTTGAGTTAGACGGCAGTAGGGAACCATGGACAAAGCCAGATGGCGCAAAATTCAGGAATTTTTTTTACAAAATATAGTTATTTCTATTTGCTCTTGTACATAAAGTTGAAAGAACAAAGCTATATAAAATAAAGC
>NW_026521166.1:0-66292 GCF_001660625.3 Ictalurus punctatus
TTACTCTCTTAGATTTTCAAGTCACCTATGCTTTTTTCAGGAATTATGTAGGGCTTTGCTGCTTTCGCTCTATTCAAACAGGGCTATAACTAATTGTTTTGGGAGATGGGAGATATCCCAAGCAGGTTTTGATTCCCCAGAAAGTCGCAACAAGCTTCCCCTATCATAACCAGCAAAAACAAACAAACAACAACAAAAAAACGTGTTTTTTTTAGCCACGATTTATTACCACTGCAATAATTCCATCACTACATTCTGTTGGCTAGGGACATCCCCAACAGTGCTTTTAGAGTGATTTTGTCTGAATTAGGTTATTTTTGTTTATTCAGAGATGGACACTTCCAGGTACAATCCAAAGAACAACAAGGAAGCCAATATTAAGCGGTAGGAACTCGGAACTTACGTTGTCCTCATGGTTAGTGTCAAGATGCTCCTTTCATCCTCTACGGAACGTTGCTTGAAAATGATTTCTTCTGGAATTTGCATTCCCTGAAAGGGGCCCTCTGTGATAAGCAGTCAGCATAAATGGCGCTCCTTATTCACAGCTGGATTCTTCACATGCACAAGATGGTCTCGGCCAGCGTTGGACTAACTATCTTGTGAAACTTGTTTTGTGACACGGAGAGCTTGCTGTTCTTACAGCCGAAGTTGGTACACCAAGAACACCAAACCAGGTAGAAGCGTGGATACCCTGATAAGGGGCTTTTGTGATCATCGACTAGCATCAACACAGTCCCTTAATCAGAGCTGGACTGTTGACAATCATAAGATGGCATTGGACTAACGATGATGGATAGCTTGCTTGCGGCGTGGGTGTCCGAGCGCGACAGCCCTCAGATACAGAAGGACAAGTTGAGGAAAAGCAAGGGCTCATCTTGGTTTGGAACCTTTCTGAGAGAACCTCTTGAGAGCCAAGCAGCCAGATCATCATGAAGCTCGGTTGAGGTGACGAGCAAAATTTCCTCGATTACATAAGGAGAGTTAACTGCAAGGTAAGGGCTCATCAGGGATTTCAACCCGATGATCATCTTCAACCCAACATTAGAAATCATACCCCCTAGACCACGAGTGAAATAAGCCTATCTGGTTGTTTTACCTCAACGTACTGTTATTTTTGTTCATTTACAACACACGCACAGGTTAGCACTGGTTTTATTACAAAGGCTTGTGATGAGTAGAGAGTTCACAAGTTCTCGTCACTCTAAGTTGCCCTCCCACGATGCTAAACCATCGTGAGGACCAAACCGAAAGGGGTTGTCCCTGACGCTGGACTCCCTGAAAGGTGTCAGAGCAAAAGGGAAGCAGGGTATGGAAAACAAGTCCACAGAACAATGCACCTATTTTCAAATGAACTTGCCCAAACTGCCCACCTGTGCTGCACCATGGACCATGACCCCTGGTGTTCCACTGTACCCTACAAATTTATGTCCTTACAGTTCTGCAGGTTCATGCTAATAGTTTGAGATTGGTTGCACAAGACATTACTGTGAAAGATGTGAACGATGACGGAAAGCTTGCTCGTGGTGACTAGTATGACCAAAATGAACTCTGTTACAGAAGGGCAAGTTGCGAAACAAGAAGCTCTCACCTTGTTAGAACTCGTGAGAACCAAGCAGTCAAGCAAGAACCAAGCAGACAGCTCTTGGCGTTCGAGTAACTACATCGCGGTTGAATTGAAGAGCAGTAAGAGCTCATTCAGGATTTCAAACCGGCGACATCTCACACACAAAGTCAGAATCAAATCCCTCGCCCGAGCCAGCTAAACGGCCAATCTGGCTGTTTCAACCTTAGTCCATGACACAAACCGTTTCAATGTAGTGGAATAGGTGCCTGCTACACATATTTTTGTTTTTTTTCAGAGATCAATATGATATCGTTGAGCACTGGTTTTATTTCAAAGCTGTGATGACGAAGAGAGTTTGCAAGTTCTCATCACCGAAGTTGGTCCTCCAAGGCGCTAACCAGTAGGGAGACTAAACTGAAAGGGGAGTCCCTTGCAAATGGGCTTCCCTGAATAGTGTTTTGCGCAAAACGGTCCTCAGATTGATCAGGGCATGTTCAGACAAAGCAAGGGCTCGTATGGGATTTGAACCTGGCTAGAGAGAACCTCTTGACATTCACTGTGTCATGAAGCTCGGTTGCGGTGACGAGCAAAAAATTTCCTTGATTACAGAACGACACGAGTTAACAGCAAGGAAAGGGCTCATTAGGGATTTCAACCCGGGACCACTCTCACCCAAAATTAGAATTAGACCCCTAGACCATCAAGCCAAAGTCCTCATCAGGCTGGTTTACCTCAAGGTACTTTTGTTTCGGTTCATTTCCACTTGCACAACCGTCATAACATAGACAAGACTAGACATCCTAGAAAGTTCTACTTTCCTTTCCGATATGGCTCCAAGCTTAGTCACCACACTAGCCATTTCAATTTAGTGGTATCGGTGCCCGCTACAGTTATTTTTTGCTTTTGTCTTTAGAGATCAAGTAACATGGCTGAGCACTGGTTTTATTACACAGCTAGGGTTGCGTGGTGAAACGGCGTTCCCTAAATATGGGCTTCCCTGAAAGGTGTACTGAGCAAACTGGGCTCGGCTGCAGAAGGACAAGCTTATTTGAACCTTCTTGGATCACTCACGAACAAAGCAAGAAGCGAATACAGACCGTCCAGCTTGGAAAGCTTGGGCTCGTCCGGGAGTAAAAAACCCGGGACCCTCTCGCACCCAAAGCGAGAATCATACCCCTAGACCAACGAGCCATACGAAGCCCACGAGGCACTATACCTTGCTAATATAGGTCCCTATCGTTCGGCGGGTTCACGCTCAACTTTGAGGTAGTTGCACAAGATATTACTCTCTTAGAATTTTCAAGTCACCTATGCTTTTTTCAGGAATTATGTAGGGCTTTGCTGCTTTCGCTCTATTCAAACAGGGCTATAACTAATTGTTTTGGGAGATGGGAGATATCCCGAAGCAGGGTTTTTGATTCCCCAGAAAGTCGCACAAGCTATCCCCTATCATAACCAGCAAAAAAAAAAAACAAACAACAAAAAAAAAAAAAAAACGTTGTTTATTTAGCCACGATTTATTACCACTGCAATAATTCCATCAACTACATTCTGTTGGCTAGGGGACATCCCCACCATGCTCTTTAGAGTGATTTTGTCTGAATTAGGTTTTTTTGTTATTCAGAGATGGACACTTCCAGTACAATCCAAAGAACACAAAGGAAGCCAATATTAAGCGGTAGGAACTCGGAACTTACGTTGTCCTCGTGGTTAGTGTGCAAGATGCTCCTTTCATCCTCTACTGGAACGTTGCTGAAAATGATTTCTTCTGGAATTTGCATTCCCTGAAAAGGGCCTCTGTGATAAGCAGTCAAGCATAATGCGCTCCTTATTCACAGCTGGATTCTTCACATCACAAGATGGTCTCGGCCAGCGTTGGACTAACTATCTTGTGAAACTTGTTTTGTGACACGGAGAGCTTGCTGGTTCTTACAGCCGAAGTTGGTACACCAAGACACCAAACCAAAGGTAGAAAGCGTGGATACCCTGAAAAGGGGCTTTTGTGATCATCAGACTAGCATCAACACAGTCCTTAATCAGAGCTGGACTGTTGACATCATAAGATGGCATTGGACTAACGATGATGGATAGCTTGCTTGCGGCGTGGGTGTCCGAGCGCGACAGCCCTCATACAGAAGGACAAGTTGAGGAAAAAGCAAGGGCTCATCTGGTTTGGAACCTTTCTGGAGGAGAACCTCTTGAGAGCCAAGCGCCAGATCATCATGAAGCTCGGTTGAGGTGACGAGCAAAAATTTCCTTCGATTACATAAGGAAGAGTTAACTGCAAGGTAAGGGCTCATCAGGGATTTCAACCCGAGACATCTCTCACCCAACATTAGAATCATACCCTAGACCAACGAGTGAAATAGCCTATCTGGTTGTTTTACCTCAACGTACTGTTTATTTTTGTTCATTTAAACACGCACAGGTTAGCACTGGTTTATTACAAGCTGTGATGACGTAGAGAGTTCACAAGTTCTCGTCACCTAAGTTGGCCCTCCACGATGCTAACCAATAGTGAGACCAAACCGAAAGGGGTTGTCCCTGACGCTGGACTTCCCTGAAAGGTGTCAGAGCAAAAGGGAAGCAGGGTATGGAAGAACAAGTCCACAGAAACACATGCACCTATTTGCAAATGGAACCTGCCCAAACTGCCCACCGGTGCTGCACTATGGCCATGGACCACTGGTGTTCCACTGTCCCTACAAATGTATGTCCTTACAGTTCTGCAGGTTCATGCTAATAGTTTGAGATGGTTGCACAAGACATTACTGTGAAAGATGTGAACGATGACGGAAAGCTTGCTCGTGGTGACTAGTATGACCAAATGAAACTCTGTTACAGAAGGGCAAGTTGCGAAACAAGCAAGCTCTCACCTTGTTAGAACTCGTGAGAACCAAGCAGTCAAGCAAGAACCAAGCAGACAGCTCTTGGCGTTCGAGTAACTACATCGCGGTTGAATTGAAGAGCAGTAAGAGCTCTTCAGGATTTCAACCGGCGACATCTCACACACAAAGTCAGAATCAAATCCCTCGCCCGACCAGCTAAACGGCCAATCTGGCTGTTTCAACCTTAGTCCATGACACAAACCGTTTCAATGTAGTGGAATAGGTGCCTGCTACACATATTTTTGTTTTTTTCAGAGATCAATATGATATCGTTGAGCACTGGTTTTATTTCAAAGCTGTGATGACGAAGAGAGTTTGCAAGTTCTCATCACCGAAGTTGGTCCTCCAAGGCGCTAACCAGTAGGGAGACTAAACCTGAAAGGGGAGTCCTTGCAAATGGGCTTCCCTGAATAGTGTTTTTTGCGCAAAACGGTCCTCAGATTCAGAAGGGCATGTTCAGACAAAAGCAAGGCTCGTATGGGATTTGAACCTGGCTAGAGAGAACCTCTTGACATTCACTGTGTCATGAAGCTCGGTTGCGGTGACGAGCAAAAAATTTCCTTGATTACAGAACGACGAGTTAACAGCAAGGAAAGGGCTCATTAGGGATTTTCAACCCGGGACCACTCTCACCCAAAATTAGAATTAGACCCCTAGACCATCAAGCCAAAGTCCTCATCAGGCTGGTTTACCTCAAGGTACTTTTGTTTCGGTTCATTTCCACTTGCACAACCGTCATAACATAGACAAGACTAGACATCCTAGAAAGTTCTACTTTCCTTTCCGATATGGCTCCAAGCTTAGGTCACCACACTAGCCATTTCAATTTAGTGGTATCGGTGCCCGCTACAGTTATTTTTTGCTTTTGTCTTTAGAGATCAAAGTAACATGGCTGAGCACTGGTTTTATTACACAGCTAGGGTTGCGTGGTGAAACGGGGGTTCCCTAAATATGGGCTTCCCTGAAAGGTGTACTGAGCAAAACTGGGCTCGGCTGCAGAAGGACAAGCTTATTTGAACCTTCTTGGATCACTCACGAGCAAAGCAAGAAGCGAATACAGACCGTCCAGCTTGGAAGCTTGGGCTCGTCCGAGAGTTAACCCGGGACCTCTCGCACCCAAAGCGAGAATCATACCCCTAGACCAACGAGCCATACGAAGCCCACGAGGCACTATACCTTGCTAATATAGGTCCCTATCGTTCGGGCGGGTTCACGCTCAACTTTTGAGGTAGTTGCACAAGATATTACTCTCTTAGAATTTTCAAGTCACCTATGCTTTTTTCAGGAATATGTAGGGCTTTGCTGCTTTCGCTCTATTCAAACAGGGCTATAACTAATTGTTTTGGGAGATGGGAGATATCCCGAAGCAGGGTTTTTGATTCCCCAGAAAGTCGCAACAAGCTATCCCCTATCATAACCAGCAAAAAAAAAAAAAAAAAAACAACAAAAAAAACGTTGTTTATTTAGCCACGATTTATTACCACTGCAATAATTCCATCAACTACATTCTGTTGGCTAGGGACATCCCCAACCAGTGCTCTTTAGAGTGATTTTGTCTGAATTAGGTTATTTTTGTTATTCAGAGATGGACACTTCCAGGTACAATCCAAAGAACACAAAGGAACCAATATTAAGCGGTAGGAACTCGGAACTTACGTTGTCCTCATGGTTAGTGTGCAAGATGCTCCTTTCATCCTCTACTGAACGTTGCTGAAAATGATTTCTTCTGGAATTTGCATTCCCTGAAAGGGCCTCTGTGATAAGCAGTCAAGCATAAATGCGCTCCTTATTCACAGCTGGATTCTTCACATCACAAGATGGTCTCGGCCAAGCGTTGGACTAACTATCTTGTGAAACTTGTTTTGTGACACGGAGAGCTTGCTGGTTCTTACAGCCGAAGTTGGTACACCAAGACACCAAACCAGAGGTAGAAAGCGTGGATACCCTGAAAAGGGGCTTTTGTGATCATCAGACTAGCATCAACACAGTCCTTAATCAGAGCTGGACTGTTGACATCATAAGATGGCATTGGACTAACGATGATGGATAGCTTGCTTGCGGCGTGGGTGTCCGAGCGCGACAGCCCTCAGATACAGAAGGACAAGTTGAGGAAAAAGCAAGGGCTCATCTTGGTTTGGAACCTTTCTGGAGAGACCTCTTGAGAGCCAAGCAGCCAGATCATCATGAAGCTCGGTTGAGGTGACGAGCAAAAATTTCCTCGATTACATAAGGAAGAGTTAACTGCAAGGTAAGGGCTCATCAGGGATTTCAACCCGAGACATCTCTCACCCAACATTAGAATCATACCCCTAGACCAACGAGTGAAATAGCCTATCTGGTTGTTTTACCTCAACGTACTGTTATTTTTGTTCATTTAAACACGCACAGGTTAGCACTGGTTTTATTACAAAGCTGTGATGACGTAGAGAGTTCACAAGTTCTCGTCACCTAAGTTGGCCCTCCACGATGCTAACCAATAGTGAGACCAAACCGGAAAGGGTTGTCCCTGACGCTGGACTTCCCTGAAAGGTGTCAGAGCAAAAGGGAAGCAGGGTATGGAAGAACAAGTCCACAGAAACACATGCACCTATTTGCAAATTTACCTGCCCAAACTGCCCACCGGTGCTGCACTATGGACCATGGACCACTGGTGTTCCACTGTACCCTACAAATGTATGTCTTACAGTTCTGCAGGTTCATGCTAATAGTTTGAGATGGTTGCACAAGACATTACTGTGAAAGATGTGAATGATGACGGAAGCTTGCTCGTGTTGACTAGTATGACCAAAATGAAACTCTGTTACAGAAGGGCAAGTTGCGAAACAAGCAAGCTCTCACCTTGTAGAACTCGTGAGAACCAAGCAGTCAAGCAAGAACCAAGCAGACAGCTCTTGGCGTTCGAGTAACTACATCGCAGTTGAATTGAAGAGCAGTAAGAGCTCATTCAGGATTTCAACCGGCGACATCTCACACACAAAGTCAGAATCAAATCCTCGCCCGACCAGCTAAACGGCCATCTGGCTGTTTTTCAACCTTAGTCCATGACACAAACCGTTTCAATGTAGTGGAATAGGTGCCTGCTACACATATTTTTGTTTTTTTCAGAGATCAATATGATATCGTTGAGCACTGGTTTTATTTCAAAGCTGTGATGACGAAGAGAGTTTGCAAGTTTGCAAGTTGGCTAGGGACATCCCAACCAGTGCTTTTAGAGTGATTTCCCTGAATTAGGTTATTTTTGTTTTTGTTTTTTGTTATTTTTTTGTTATTCAGAGAATGGACACTTCCAGGTACAATCCAAAGAACACAAAGGAAGCCCATATTAAGGGTAGGACTCGGAACTTACGTTGTCCTCATGGTTAGTGTGCAAGATGCTCCTTTCATCTCTACTGGAACGTTGCTGAAAATGATTTCTTCTGGAATTTGCATTCCCTGAAAAGGGCCTCTGTGATAAGCAGTCAAGCATAAATGCGCTCCTTATTCACATGAGATTCTTCACATCACAAGATGGTCTCGGCCCAGCGTTGGACTAACTTTTGTGAAACTTGTTTTGTGACACGGAGAGCTTGCTGGTTCTTCAGCCGAAGTTGGTACCCAAGACACCAAACCAGAGGTAGAAAGCGTGATACCCTGAAAAGGGGCTTTTGTGATCATCAGACTAGCATCAACACAGTCCTTAATCAGAGCTGACTGTTGACATCATAAGATGGGCATTGGACTAACGATTAATGGATAGCTTGCTTGCGGCGTGGGTGTCCGAGCGCGACAGCCCTCAGATACAGAAGGACAAGTTGAGGAAAAAGCAAGGGCTCATCTTGTTTTTGGAACCTTTCTGGAGAGAACCTCTTAGAGCCAAGCATCCAGATCATCATGAAGCTCGGTTGAGGTGACGAGCAAAATTTCCTCGAATACAAAGGAATAAGAGGAAGTTAACTGCAAGGTAAGGGCTCATCAGGGATTTCAACCCGAGACATCTCTCACCAACATTAGAATCATATAACCCCTAGACCACGAGTGAAATAGCCATCTGGTTGTTTAACCTCAACGTACTGGTATTTTTTGTTCATTTAAACACGCACAGGTTAGCACTGGTTTATTACAAAGCTGTGATGACGTAGAGAGTTCACAAGTTCTCGTCACCTAAGTTTGGCCCTCCACGATGCTAACCATAGTGAGACCAAACCGGAAAGGGGTTTTCCCTGACGCTGGACTTCCCTGAAAGGTGTCAGAGCAAAAAGGAAGCAGGTTATGGAAGAACAAGTCCACAGAAACCTGCACCTATTTGCAAATGGAACCTCTCATGGTTCTAAAACGCCGGCAACCTGAGGTAGACTATTCGACATAACGCTTGGGCTCATCCGGGATTTGAACCGGGACCTCTCGCACCCTAAGCGAGCATCATACCACTAGACCAACGACCAAACTGCCCACCGGTGCTGCGCCATGGACCCCTGGTGTTCCACTGTACCCTACAAATGTATGTCCTTACAGTTCTGCAGGTTCATGCTAATAGTTTGAGATGGTTGCACAAGACATTACTGTGAAAGATGTGAACGATGACGGAAAGCTTGCTCGTGGTGACTAGTATGACCAAAATGAAACTCTGTTACAGAAGGGCAAGTTGCGAAACAAGCAGCTCTCACCTTGTTAGAACTCGTGAGAACCAAGCAGTCAAGCAAGAACCCAAGCAGACAGCTCTTGGCGTTCGAGTAACTACATCGCGGTTGAATTGAAGAGCTAGAGTTAGAGACATAACAGTCTCATTCAGGATTTCAACCGGCGACATCTCACACACAAAGTCAGAATCAAATCCCTCGCCCGACCAGCTAAACGGCCAATCTGCTGTTTCAACCTTAGTCCATGACACAAACCGTTTCAATGTAGTGGAATAGGTGCCTGCTACACATATTTTTTTTTTTTTTCAGAGATCAATATGATATCGTTGAGCACTGGTTTTATTTCAAAGCTGTGATGACGAAGAGAGTTTGCAAGTTCTCATCACCGAAGTTGGTCCTCCAAGGCGCTAACCAGTAGGGAGACTAAACCTGAAAGGGGAGTCCTTGCAAATGGGCTTCCCTGAATAGTGTTTTGCGCAAAACGGTCCTCAGATTCAGAAGGGCATGTTCAGACAAAAGCAAGGGCTCGTATGGGATTTGAACCTGGCTAGAGAGAACCTCTTGACATTCACTGTGTCATGAAGCTCGGTTGCGGTGACGAGCAAAAATTTCCTTGATTACAGAACGACGAGTTAACAGCAAGGAAAGGGCTCATTAGGGATTTCAACCCGGACCACTCTCACCCAAAATTAGAATTAGACCCCTAGACCATCAAGCCAAAGTCCTCATCAGGCTGGTTACCTCAAGGTACTTTTGTTTCGGTTCATTTCCACTTGCACACCGTCATAACATAGACAAGACTAGACATCCTAGAAAGTTCTACTTTCCTTTCCGATATGGCTCCAAGCTTAGGTCACCACACTAGCCATTTCAATTTAGTGGTATCGGTGCCCGCTACAGTTATTTTTTGCTTTTGTCTTTAGAGATCAAGTAACATGGCTGAGCACTGGTTTTATTACACAGCTAGGGTTGCGTGGTGAAACGGGCGTTCCCTAAATATGGGCTTCCCTGAAAGGTGTACTGAGCAAAACTGGGCTCGGCTGCAGAAGGACAAGCTTATTTGAACCTTCTTGGATCACTCACGAACAAAGCAAGAAGCGAATACAGACCGTCCAGCTTGGAAAGCTTGGGCTCGTCCGTGAGTAAAATAAAACCCGGGACCTCTCACACCCAAAGCGAGAATCATACCCCTAGACCAACGAGCCATACGAAGCCCACGAGGCACTATACCTTGCTAATATAGGTCCCTATCGTTCGGCGGGTTCACGCTCAACTTTTGAAGTAGTTGCACAAGATATTACTCTCTTAGAATTTTCAAGTCACCTATGCTTTTTTCAGGAATTATGTAGGGCTTTGCTGCTTTCGCTCTATTCAAACAGGGCTATAACTAATTGTTTTGGAGATGGAGATATCCCGAAGCAGGGTTTTTGATTCCCCAGAAAGTCGCAACAAGCTATCCCCTATCATAACCAGCAAAAAAAAAAAAACAAACAACAAAAACGTTGTTTTTTTTAGCCACGATTTATTACCACTGCAATAATTCCATCAACTACATTCTGTTGGCTAGGGGACATCCCCAACCAGTGCTCTTTAGAGTGATTTTGTCTGAATTAGGTTATTTTTGTTATTCAGAGATGGACACTTCCAGGTACAATCCAAAGAACACAAAGGAAGCCAATATTAAGCGGTAGGAACTCGGAACTTACGTTGTCCTCATGGTTAGTGTGCAAGATGCTCCTTTCATCCTCTACTGGAACGTTGCTGAAAATGGCGAGATATAATAAGCGAGAATCATACCACTAGACCAACGAGCCAAACTGCCCACCGGTGCTCTAAATGCGCCATGGACCACTGGTGTTCCACTGTACCCTACAAATGTATTCCTTACAGTTCTGCAGGTTCATGCTAATAGTTTGAGATGGTTGCACAAGACATTACTGTGAAAGATGTACGATGACGGATAGCTTGCTCGTGGTGACTAGTATGACCAAAATGAACTCTGTTACAGAAGGGCAAGTTGCGAAACAAGCAGCTCTCACCTTGCTAGAACTCGTGAGAACCAAGCAGGCAAGCAAGAACAAAGCAGACAGCTCTTGGCGTTCGAGTAACTACATCGCGGTTGAATTGAAGAGCTATAGTTCCCTCGATTACAGAGGGACAAGTTAAAACGAAGGAAGAGCTCATTCAGGAATTCAACCGGCGACATCTCTCTCACACACAAGTCAGAATCAAATCCCTCGCCCGACCAGCTAAACGGCATCTGGCTGTTTCAACCTTAGTCCATGACACAAACCGTTTCAATGTAGTGGAATAGGTGCCTGCTACACATATTTTTGTTTTTTTTTTTTCAGAGATCAATATGATATCGTTGAGCACTGGTTTTATTTCAAAGCTGTGATGACGAAGAGAGTTTTGCAAGTTCTCATCACCGAAGTTGGTCCTCCAAGGCGCTAACCAGTAGGGAGACTAAACCTGAAAGGGGAGTCCTTGCAAATGGGCTTCCCTGAATAGTGTTTTTGGCGAAAACGGTCCTCAGATTCAGAAGGGCATGTTCAGACAAAAGCAAGGCTCGTATGGGATTTGAACCTGGCTAGAGAGAACCTCTTGACATTCACTGTGTCATGAAGCTCGGTTGCGGTGACGAGCAAAAATTTCCTTGATTACAGAACGACGAGTTAACAGCAAGGAAAGGGCTCATTAGGGATTTCAACCCGGGACCACTCTCACCCAAAATTAGAATTAGACCCCTAGACCATCAAGCCAAGTCCTCATCAGGCCTGGTTTACCGCAAGGTACTTTTGTTTCGGTTCATTTCCACTTGCACAACCGTCATAACATAGACAAGTCTAGACATCCTAGAAAGTTCTACTTTCCTTTCCGATATGGCTCCAAGCTTAGGTCACCACACTAGCCATTTCAATTTAGTGGTATCGGTGCCCGCTACAGTTATTTTTTGCTTTTGTCTTTAGAGATCAAAGTAACATGGCTGAGCACTGGTTTTATTACACAGCTAGGGTTGCGTGTGAAACGGCGTTCCTAAATATGGGCTTCCTGAAAGGTGTACTGAGCAAAACTGGGCTCGGCTGCAGAAGGACAAGCTTATTTGAACCTTCTTGGATCACTCACGAACAAGCAAGAAGCGAATACAGACCGTCCAGCTTGGAAAGCTTGGGCTCGTCCGGGAGTAAAATAAAACCCGGGACCTCTCGCACCCAAAGCGAGAATCATACCCCTAGACCAACGAGCCATACGAAGCCCACGAGCACTCTACCTTGCTAATATAGGTCCCTATCGTTCGGCGGGGTTCACGCTCAACTTTTGAGTAGTTGCACAAGATATTACTCTCTTAGAATTTTCAAGTCACCTATGCTTTTTTCAGGAATTGTAGGGCTTTGCTGCTTTCGCTCTATTCAAACAGCTATAACTAATTGTTTTGGGAGATGGGAGATATCCCGAAGCAGGGTTTTTGATTCCCCAGAAAGTCGCCACAAGCTATCCCCTATCATAACCAGCAAAAAAAAAAAACAAACAAACAACAAAAAAAACGTTTTGTTTATTTAGCCACGATTTATTACACCAATGCAATATTCCATCAACTACATTCTGTTGGCTAGGGGACATCCCCAACCAGTGCTCTTTAGAGTGATTTTGTCTGAATTAGGTTATTTTTGTTATTCAGAGATGACACTTCCAGTAACAATCCAAAGAACACAAGGAAGCCAATATTTGAAGCGGTAGGAACTCGGAACTTACGTTGTCTCATGGTTAGTGTGCAAGATGCTCCTTTCATCCTCTACTGGAACGTAAATAAAGCCTGAAAATGGCGAGATATAATAAGCGAGAATCATACCACTAGACCAACGAGCCCAACTGCCCACCGGTGCTGCGCCATGGACCACTGGTGTTCCACTGTACCCTACAAATGTATGTCCTTACAGTTCTGCAGGTTCATGCTAATAGTTTGAGATGGTTGCACAAGACATTACTGTGAAAGATGTGAACGATGACGGATAGCTTGCTCGTGGTGACTAGTATGACCAAAATGAAACTCTGTTACAGAAGGGCAAGTTGCGAAACAGCAAGCTCTCACCTTGCTAGAACTCGTGAGAACCAAGCAGTCAAGCAAGAACAAAGCAGACAGCTCTTGGCGTTCGAGTAACTACATCGCGGTTGAATTGAAGAGCTATAGTTCCCTCGATTACAGAGGGACAAGTTAAAACGAAGGTAAGAGCTCATTCAGGAATTCAACCGGCGACATCGCACACACAAAGTCAGAATCAAATCCCTCGCCCGACCAGCTAAACGGCCAATCTGGCTGTTTCAACCTTAGTCCATGACACAAACCGTTTCAATGTAGTGGAATAGGTGCCTGCTACACATATTTTTGTTTTTTTCAGAGATCAATATGATATCGTTGAGCACTGGTTTTATTTCAAAGCTGTGATGACGAAGAGAGTTTGCAAGTTCTCATCACCGAAGTTGGTCCTCCAAGGCGCTAACCAGTAGGGAGACTAAACCTGAAAGGGGAGTCCTTGCAAATGGGCTTCCCTGAATAGTGTTTTGCGCAAAACGGTCCTCAGATTCAGAAGGGCATGTTCAGACAAAAGCAAGGGCTCGTATGGGATTTGAACCTGGCTAGAGAGAACCTCTTGACATTCACTGTGTCATGAAGCTCGGTTGCGGTGACGAGCAAAAAATTTCCTTGATTACAGAACGACGAGTTAACAGCAAGGAAAGGGCTCATTAGGGATTTCAACCCGGGACCACTCTCACCCAAAATTAGAATTAGACCCCTAGACCATCAAGCCAAAGTCCTCATCAGGCTGGTTTACCTCAAGGTACTTTTGTTTCGGTTCATTTCCACTTGCACAACCGTCATAACATAGACAAGACTAGACATCCTAGAAAGTTCTACTTTCCTTTCCGATATGGCTCCAAGCTTAGGTCACCACACTAGCCATTTCAATTTAGTGGTATCGGTGCCCGCTACAGTTATTTTTTGCTTTTGTCTTTAGAGATCAAAGTAACATGGCTGAGCACTGGTTTTATTACACAGCTAGGGTTGCGTGGTGAAACGGGCGTTCCCTAAATATGGGCTTCCCTGAAAGGTGTACTGAGCAAAACTGGGCTCGGCTGCAGAAGGACAAGCTTATTTGAACCTTCTTGGATCACTCACGAACAAAGCAAGAAGCGAATACAGACCGTCCAGCTTGGAAAGCTTGGGCTCGTCCGGGAGTAAAATAAAACCCGGACCTCTCGCACCCAAAGCGAGAATCATACCCCTAGACCAACGAGCCATACGAAGCCCACGAGGCACTATACCTTGCTAATATAGGTCCCTATCGTTCGGCGGGTTCGCGCTCAACTTTTGAGGTAGTTGCACAAGATATTACTCTCTTAGAATTTTCAAGTCACCTATGCTTTTTTCAGGAATTATGTAGGGCTTTGCTGCTTTCGCTCTATTCAAACAGGGCTATAACTAATTGTTTTGGGAGATGGGAGATATCCCGAAGCAGGGTTTTTGATTCCCCAGAAAGTCGCCACAAGCTATCCCCTATCATGACCAGCAAAAAAAAAAACAAACAAACAACAAAAAAAACGTTGTTTATTTAGCCACGATTTATTACCACTGCAATAATTCCATCAACTACATTCTGTTGGCTAGGGGACATCCCCAACCAGTGCTCTTTAGAGTGATTTTGTCTGAATTAGGTTATTTTTGTTATTCAGAGATGGACACTTCCAGGTACAATCCAAAGAACACAAAGGAAGCCAATATTAAGCGGTAGGAACTCGGAACTTACGTTGTCCTCATGGTTAGTGTGCAAGATGCTCCTTTCATCCTCTACTGGAACGTTGCTGAAAATGATTTCTTCTGGAATTTGCATTCCCTGAAAAGGGCCTCTGTGATAAGCAGTCAAGCATAAATGCGCTCCTTATTCACAGCTGGATTCTTCACATCACAAGATGGTCTCTCGCCAGCGTTGGACTAACTATCTTGTGAAACTTGTTTTGTGACACGGAGAGCTTGCTGGTTCTTACAGCCGAAGTTGGTACACCAAGACACCAAACCAAGGTAGAAAGCGTGGATACCCTGAAAAGGGGCTTTTGTGATCATCAGACTAGCAGCAACACAGTCCTTAATCAGAGCTGGACTGTTGACATCATAAGATGGCATTGGACTAACGATGATGGATAGCTTGCTTGCGGCGTGGGTGTCCGAGCGCGACAGCCCTCAGATACAGAAGGACAAGTTGAGGAAAAAGCAAGGGCTCATCTTGGTTTGGAACCTTTCTGGAGAGAACCTCTTGAGAGCCAAGCAGCCAGAT
The DNA here is from genome assembly GCF_001660625.3 of Ictalurus punctatus. NCBI lineage: Eukaryota > Metazoa > Chordata > Actinopteri > Siluriformes > Ictaluridae > Ictalurus > Ictalurus punctatus. The sequence continues at coordinate 15,398 of NW_026521166.1, forward strand.
CATCATGAAGCTCGGTTGAGGTGACGAGCAAAAATTTCCTCGATTACATAAGGAAGAGTTAACTGCAAGGTAAGGGCTCATCAGGGATTTCAACCCGAGACATCTCTCACCCAACATTAGAATCATACCCCTAGACCAACGAGTGAAATAGCCTATCTGGTTGTTTTACCTCAACGTACTGTTATTTTTGTTCATTTAAACACGCACAGGTTAGCACTGGTTTTATTACAAAGCTGTGATGACGTAGAGAGTTCACAAGTTCTCGTCACCTAAGTTGGCCCTCCACGATGCTAACCAATAGTGAGACCAAACCGGAAAGGGGTTTTCCCTGACGCTGGACTTCCCTGAAAGGTGTCAGAGCAAAAGGTAAGCAGGGTATGGAAGAACAAGTCCACAGAAACACATGCACCTATTTGCAAATGGAACCTCTCATGAACTAAACACCAGCAACCCTGAGGTAGACTATTCGACATAACGCTTGGGCTCATCCGGGATTTGAACCCGGGACCTCTCGCACCCTAAGCGAGAATCATACCACTAGACCAACGAGCCAAACTGCCCACCGTGCTGCGTCATGGACCACTGGTGTTCCACTGTACCCTACAAATGTATGTCCTTACAGTTCTGCAGGTTCATGCTAATAGTTTGGAGATGGTTGCACAAGACATTACTGTGAAAGATGTGAACGATGACGGATAGCTTGCTCGTGGTGACTAGTATGACCAAAATGAAACTCTGTTACAGAAGGGCAAGTTGCGAAACAAGCAAGCTCTCACCTTGCTAGAACTCGTGAGAACCAAGCAGTCAAGCAAGAACAAAGCAGACAGCTCTTGGCGTTCGAGTAACTACATCGCGGTTGAATTGAAGAGCTATAGTTCCCTCGATTACAGAGGGACAAGTTAAAACGAAGGTAAGAGCTCATTCAGGAATTCAACCGGCGACATCGCACACACAAAGTCAGAATCAAATCCCTCGCCCGACCAGCTAAACGGCCAATCTGGCTGTTTCAACCTTAGTCCATGACACAAACCGTTTCAATGTAGTGGAATAGGTGCCTGCTACACATATTTTTGTTTTTTTCAGAGATCAATATGATATCGTTGAGCACTGGTTTTATTTCAAAGCTGTGATGACGAAGAGAGTTTGCAAGTTCTCATCACCGAAGTTGGTCCTCCAAGGCGCTAACCAGTAGGGAGACTAAACCTGAAAGGGGAGTCCTTGCAAATGGGCTTCCCTGAATAGTGTTTTGCGCAAAACGGTCCTCAGATTCAGAAGGGCATGTTCAGACAAAAGCAAGGGCTCGTATGGGATTTGAACCTGGCTAGAGAGAACCTCTTGACATTCACTGTGTCATGAAGCTCGGTTGCGGTGACGAGCAAAAAATTTCCTTGATTACAGAACGACGAGTTAACAGCAAGGAAAGGGCTCATTAGGGATTTCAACCCGGGACCACTCTCACCCAAAATTAGAATTAGACCCCTAGACCATCAAGCCAAAGTCCTCATCAGGCTGGTTTACCTCAAGGTACTTTTGTTTCGGTTCATTTCCACTTGCACAACCGTCATAACATAGACAAGACTAGACATCCTAGAAAGTTCTACTTTCCTTTCCGATATGGCTCCAAGCTTAGGTCACCACACTAGCCATTTCAATTTAGGTGGTATCGGTGCCCGCTACAGTTATTTTTTGCTTTTGTCTTTAGAGATCAAAGTAACATGGCTGAGCACTGTTTTATTACACAGCTAGGGTTGCGTGGTGAAACGGGCGTTCCCTAAATATGGGCTTCCCTGAAAGGTGTACTGAGCAAAACTGGGCTCGGCTGCAGAAGGACAAGCTTATTTGAACCTTCTTGGATCACTCACGAACAAAGCAAGAAGCGAATACAGACCGTCCAGCTTGGAAAGCTTGGGCTCGTCCGGGAGTAAAATAAAACCCGGGACCTCTCGCACCCAAAGCGAGAATCATACCCCTAGACCAACGAGCCATACGAAGCCCACGAGGCACTATACCTTGCTAATATAGGTCCCTATCGTTCGGCGGGTTCGCGCTCAACTTTTGAGGTAGTTGCACAAGATATTACTCTCTTAGAATTTTCAAGTCACCTATGCTTTTTTCAGGAATTATGTAGGGCTTTGCTGCTTTCGCTCTATTCAAACAGGGCTATAACTAATTGTTTTGGGAGATGGGAGATATCCCGAAGCAGGGTTTTTGATTCCCCAGAAGTCGCCACAAGCTATCCCCTATCATGAACCAGCAAAAAAAAACAAACAAACAACAAAAAAAAACGTTGTTTATTTAGCCACGATTTATTACCACTGCGCAATAATTCCATCAACTACATTCTGTTGGCTAGGGGACATCCCCAACCAGTGCTCTTTAGAGTGATTTTGTCTGAATTAGGTTATTTTTTGTTATTCAGAGATGGACACTTCCAGGTACAATCCAAAGAACACAAAGGAAGCCAATATTAAGCGGTAGGAACTCGGAACTTACGTTGTCCTCATGGTTAGTGTGCAAGATGCTCCTTTCATCCTCTACTGGAACGTTGCTGAAAATGATTTCTTCTGGAATTTGCATTCCCTGAAAAGGGCCTCTGTGATAAGCAGTCAAGCATAAATGCGCTCCTTATTCACAGCTGGATTCTTCACATCACAAGATGGTCTCGGCCAGCGTTGGACTAACTATCTTGTGAAACTTGTTTTGTGACACGGAGAGCTTGCTGGTTCTTACAGCCGAAGTTGGTACACCAAGACACCAAACCAAAGGTAGAAAGCGTGGATACCCTGAAAAGGGGCTTTTGTGATCATCAGACTAGCAGCAACACAGTCCTTAATCAGAGCTGGACTGTTGACATCATAAGATGGCATTGGACTAACGATGATGGATAGCTTGCTTGCGGCGTGGGTGTCCGAGCGCGACAGCCCTCAGATACAGAAGGACAAGTTGAGGAAAAAGCAAGGGCTCATCTTGGTTTGGAACCTTTCTGGAGAGACCTCTTGAGAGCCAAGCAGCCAGATCATCATGAAGCTCGGTTGAGGTGACGAGCAAAAATTTCCTCGATTACATAAGGAAGAGTTAACTGCAAGGTAAGGGCTCATCAGGGATTTCAACCCGAGACATCTCTCACCCAACATTAGAATCATACCCCTAGACCAACGAGTGAAATAGCCTATCTGGTTGTTTTACCTCAACGTACTGTTATTTTTGTTCATTTAAACACGCACAGGTTAGCACTGGTTTTATTACAAAGCTGTGATGACGTAGAGAGTTCACAAGTTCTCGTCACCTAAGTTGGCCCTCCACGATGCTAACCAATAGTGAGACCAAACCGGAAAGGGGTTGTCCCTGACGCTGGACTTCCTGAAAGGTGTAGAGCCCTGAAACTTCAGAACTAAAGGGAAGCATGGTATGGGAAGAACAAGTCCACAGAAAACACAGGCTCACCTATTTGCAAAATGAGAACCTGCCCAAACTGCCCACGAGCCAAACTGCCACTATGCTGCACCATGGACCACTGGTGTTCCACTGTACCCTACAAATGTATGTCCTTACAGTTCTGCAGGTTCATGCTAATAGTTTGAGATGGTTGCACAAGACATTACTGTGAAAGATGTGAACGATGACGGATAGCTTGCTCGTGGTGACTAGTATGACCAAAATGAAACTCTGTTACAGAAGGGCAAGTTGCGAAACAAGCAAGCTCTCACCTTGCTAGAACTCGTGAGAACCAAGCAGTCAAGCAAGAACCAAGCAGACAGCTCTTGGCGTTCGAGTAACTACATCGCGGTTGAATTGAAGAGCTATAGTTCCCTCGATTACAGAGGGACAAGTTAAAACGAAGTGTTTTTCAACCGGCGACATCTCACACACAAAGTCAGAATCAAATCCCTCGCCCGACCAGCTAAACGGCCAATCTGGCTGTTTCAACCTTAGTCCATGACACAAACCGTTTCAATGTAGTGGAATAGGTGCCTGCTACACATATTTTTGTTTTTTTTCAGAGATCAATATGATATCGTTGAGCACTGGTTTTATTTCAAAGCTGTGATGACGAAGAGAGTTTGCAAGTTCTCATCACCGAAGTTGGTCCTCCAAGGCGCTAACCAGTAGGGAGACTAAACCTGAAAGGGGAGTCCTTGCAAATGGGCTTCCCTGAATAGTGTTTTGCGCAAAACGGTCCTCAGATTCAGAAGGGCATGTTCAGACAAAAGCAAGGGCTCGTATGGGATTTGAACCTGGCTAGAGAGAACCTCTTGACATTCACTGTGTCATGAAGCTCGGTTGCGGTGACGAGCAAAAAATTTCCTTGATTACAGAACGACGAGTTAACAGCAAGGAAAGGGCTCATTAGGGATTTCAACCCGGGACCACTCTCACCCAAAATTAGAATTAGACCCCTAGACCATCAAGCCAAAGTCCTCATCAGGCTGGTTTACCTCAAGGTACTTTTGTTTCGGTTCATTTCCACTTGCACAACCGTCATAACATAGACAAGACTAGACATCCTAGAAAGTTCTACTTTCCTTTCCGATATGCTCCAAGCTTAGGTCACCACACTAGCCATTTCAATTTAGTGGTATCGGTGCCCGCTACAGTTATTTTTTGCTTTTGTCTTTAGAGATCAAAGTAACATGGCTGAGCACTGGTTTTATTACACAGCTAGGGTTGCGTGGTGAAACGGGCGTTCCCTAAATATGGGCTTCCCTGAAAGGTGTACTGAGCAAAACTGGGCTCGGCTGCAGAAGGACAAGCTTATTTGAACCTTCTTGGATCACTCACGAACAAAGCAAGAAGCGAATACAGACCGTCCAGCTTGGAAAGCTTGGGCTCGTCCGGGAGTAAAATAAAACCCGGGACCTCTCGCACCCAAAGCGAGAATCATACCCCTAGACCAACGAGCCATACGAAGCCCACGAGGCACTATACCTTGCTAATATAGGTCCCTATCGTTCGGCGGGTTCACGCTCAACTTTTGAGGTAGTTGCACAAGATATTACTCTCTTAGAATTTTCAAGTCACCTATGCTTTTTTCAGGAATTATGTAGGGCTTTGCTGCTTTCGCTCTATTCAAACAGGGCTATAACTAATTGTTTTGGGAGATGGAGATATCCCGAAGCAGGGTTTTTGATTCCCCAGAAAGTCGCAACAAGCTATCCCCTATCATAACCAGCAAAAAAAAAAAAAAAACAAAAAAAAACGTTGTTTATTTAGCCACGATTATTACCACTGCAATAATTCCATCAACTACATTCTGTTGGCTAGGGGACATCCCCAACCAGTGCTCTTTAGAGTGATTTTGTCTGAATTAGGTTATTTTTGTTATTCAGAGATGGACACTTCCAGGTACAATCCAAAGAACACAAAGGAAGCCAATATTAAGCGGTAGGAACTCGGAACTTACGTTGTCCTCATGGTTAGTGTGCAAGATGCTCCTTTCATCCTCTACTGGAACGTTGCTGAAAATGATTTCTTCTGGAATTTGCATTCCCTGAAAAGGGCCTCTGTGATAAGCAGTCAAGCATAAATGCGCTCCTTATTCACAGCTGGATTCTTCACATCACAAGATGGTCTCGGCCAGCGTTGGACTAACTATCTTGTGAAACTTGTTTTGTGACACGAGAGCTTGCTGGTTCTTACAGCCGAAGTTGGTACACCAAGACACCAAACCAAAGGTAGAAAGCGTGGATACCCTGAAAAGGGGCTTTTGTGATCATCAGACTAGCAGCAACACAGTCCTTAATCAGAGCTGGACTGTTGACATCATAAGATGGCATTGGACTAACGATGATGGATAGCTTGCTTGCGGCGTGGGTGTCCGAGCGCGACAGCCCTCAGATACAGAAGGACAAGTTGAGGAAAAAGCAAGGGCTCATCTTGGTTTGGAACCTTTCTGGAGAGAACCTCTTGAGAGCCAAGCAGCCAGATCATCATGAAGCTCGGTTGAGGTGACGAGCAAAAATTTTCCTCGATTACATAAGGAAGAGTTAACTGCAAGGTAAGGGCTCATCAGGGATTTCAACCCGAGACATCTCTCACCCAACATTAGAATCATACCCCTAGACCAACGAGTGAAATAGCCTATCTGGTTGTTTTATACCTCAACGTACTGTTATTTTTGTTATTTTTTTGCTTTTTTTTGTCTTAGAGATCAAAGTACATGGCTGAGCACTGGTTTTATTACACAGCTAGGGTTGCGTGGTGAAACGGGCGTTCCCTAAATATGGGCTTCCCTGAAAGGTGTACTGAGCAAAACTGGGCTCGGCTGCAGAAGGACAAGCTTATTTGAACCTTCTTGGATCACTCACGAACAAGCAAGAGAAGCGAATACAGACCGTCCAGCTTGGAAAGCTTGGGCTCGTCCGGGAGTAAAATAAAACCCGGACCTCTCGCACCCAAAGCGAGAATCATACCCCTAGACCAACGAGCCATACGAAGCCCACGAGGCACTATACCTTGCTAATATAGGTCCCTATCGTTCGGCGGGTTCACGCTCACTTTTGAGGTAGTTGCACAAGATATTACTCTCTTAGAATTTTCAAGTCACCTATGCTTTTTTCAGGAATTATGTAGGGCTTTGCTGCTTTCGCTCTATTCAAACAGGGCTATAACTAATTGTTTTGGGAGATGGGAGATATCCCGAAGCAGGGTTTTTGATTCCCCAGAAAGTCGCCACAAGCTATCCCCTATCATGACCAGCAAAAAAAAACAAACAAACAACAAAAAAAACGTTGTTTATTTAGCCACGATTTATTACCACTGCAATAATTCCATCAACTACATTCTGTTGGCTAGGGGACATCCCCAACCAGTGCTCTTTAGAGTGATTTTGTCTGAATTAGGTTATTTTTGTTATTCAGAGATGGACACTTCCAGGTACAATCCAAAGAACACAAAGGAAGCCAATATTAAGCGGTAGGAACTCGGAACTTACGTTGTCCTCATGGTTAGTGTGCAAGATGCTCCTTTCATCCTCTACTGGAACGTTGCTGAAAATGATTTCTTCTGGAATTTGCATTCCCTGAAAAGGGCCTCTGTGATAAGCAGTCAAGCATAAATGCGCTCCTTATTCACAGCTGGATTCTTCACATCACAAGATGGTCTCGGCCAGCGTTGGACTAACTATCTTGTGAAACTTGTTTTGTGACACGGAGAGCTTGCTGGTTCTTACAGCCGAAGTTGGTACACCAAGACACCAAACCAAAGGTAGAAAGCGTGGATACCCTGAAAAGGGGCTTTTGTGATCATCAGACTAGCAGCAACACAGTCCTTAATCAGAGCTGGACTGTTGACATCATAAGATGGCATTGGACTAACGATGATGGATAGCTTGCTTGCGGCGTGGGTGTCCGAGCGCGACAGCCCTCAGATACAGAAGGACAAGTTGAGGAAAAAGCAAGGGCTCATCTTGGTTTGGAACCTTTCTGGAGAGAACCTCTTGAGAGCCAAGCAGCCAGATCATCATGAAGCTCGGTTGAGGTGACGAGCAAAAATTTCCTCGATTACATAAGGAAGAGTTAACTGCAAGGTAAGGGCTCATCAGGGATTTCAACCCGAGACATCTCTCACCCAACATTAGAATCATACCCCTAGACCAACGAGTGAAATAGCCTATCTGGTTGTTTTACCTCAACGTACTGTTATTTTTGTTCATTTAAACACGCACAGGTTAGCACTGGTTTTATTACAAAGCTGTGATGACGTAGAGAGTTCACAAGTTCTCGTCACCTAAGTTGGCCCTCCACGATGCTAACCAATAGTGAGACCAAACCGGAAAGGGGTTGTCCCTGACGCTGGACTTCCCTGAAAGGTGTCAGAGCAAAAGGGGAAGAAGGGTATGGAAGAACAAGTCCACAGAAACACATGCACCTATTTGCAAATGGAACCTCTCATGAACTAAACAGCCAAGCAACCCTGAGGTAGACTATTCCACATAACGCTTGGGCTCATCCGGGATTTGAACCCGGGACCTCTCGCACCCTAAGCGAGAATCATACCACTAGACCAACGAGCCAAACTGCCCACAGTACTGCACCATGGACCACTGGTGTTCCACTGTACCCTACAAATGTATGTCCTTACAGTTCTGCAGGTTCATGCTAATAGTTTGAGATGGTTGCACAAGACATTACTGTGAAAGATGTGAACGATGACGGATAGCTTGCTCGTGGTGACTAGTATGACCAAAATGAAACTCTGTTACAGAAGGGCAAGTTGCGAAACAAGCAAGCTCTCACCTTGCTAGAACTCGTGAGAACCAAGCAGTCAAGCAAGAACAAAGCAGACAGCTCTTGGCGTTCGAGTAACTACATCGCGGTTGAATTGAAGAGCTATAGTTCCCTCGATTACAGAGGGACAAGTTAAAACGAAGGTAAGAGCTCATTCAGGAATTCAACCGGCGACATCGCACACACAAAGTCAGAATCAAATCCCTCGCCCGACCAGCTAAATGGCCAATCTGGCTGTTTCAACCTTAGTCCATGACACAAACCGTTTCAATGTAGTGGAATAGGTGCCTGCTACACATATTTTTGTTTTTTTCAGAGATCAATATGATATCGTTGAGCACTGGTTTTATTTCAAAGCTGTGATGACGAAGAGAGTTTGCAAGTTCTCATCACCGAAGTTGGTCCTCCAAGGCGCTAACCAGTAGGGAGACTAAACCTGAAAGGGGAGTCCTTGCAAATGGGCTTCCCTGAATAGTGTTTTGCGCAAAACGGTCCTCAGATTCAGAAGGGCATGTTCAGACAAAAGCAAGGGCTCGTATGGGATTTGAACCTGGCTAGAGAGAACCTCTTGACATTCACTGTGTCATGAAGCTCGGTTGCGGTGACGAGCAAAAAATTTCCTTGATTACAGAACGACGAGTTAACAGCAAGGAAAGGGCTCATTAGGGATTTCAACCCGGGACCACTCTCACCCAAAATTAGAATTAGACCCCTAGACCATCAAGCCAAAGTCCTCATCAGGCTGGTTTACCTCAAGGTACTTTTGTTTCGGTTCATTTCCACTTGCACAACCGTCATAACATAGACAAGACTAGACATCCTAGAAAGTTCTACTTTCCTTTCCGATATGGCATCCAAGCTTAGGTCACCACACTAGCCATTTCAATTTAGTGGTATCGGTGCCCGCTACAGTTATTTTTTGCTTTTGTCTTTAGAGATCAAAGTAACATGGCTGAGCACTGGTTTTTATTACACAGCTAGGGTTGCGTGGTGAAACGGGCGTTCCCTAAATATGGGCTTCCCTGAAAGGTGTACTGAGCAAAACTGGGCTCGGCTGCAGAAGGACAAGCTTATTTGAACCTTCTTGGATCACTCACGAACAAAGCAAGAAGCGAATACAGACCGTCCAGCTTGGAAAGCTTGGGCTCGTCCGGGAGTAAAATAAAACCCGGGACCTCTCGCACCCAAAGCGAGAATCATACCCCTAGACCAACGAGCCATACGAAGCCCACGAGGCACTATACCTTGCTAATATAGGTCCCTATCGTTCGGCGGGTTCGCGCTCAACTTTTGAGGTAGTTGCACAAGATATTACTCTCTTAGAATTTTCAAGTCACCTATGCTTTTTTCAGGAATTATGTAGGGCTTTGCTGCTTTCGCTCTATTCAAACAGGGCTATAACTAATTGTTTTGGGAGATGGGAGATATCCCGAAGCAGGGTTTTTGATTCCCCAGAAAGTCGCCACAAGCTATCCCCTATCATGACCAGCAAAAAAAAACAAACAAACAACAAAAAAAACGTTGTTTATTTAGCCACGATTTATTACCACTGCAATAATTCCATCAACTACATTCTGTTGGCTAGGGGACATCCCCAACCAGTGCTCTTTAGAGTGATTTTGTCTGAATTAGGTTATTTTTGTTATTCAGAGATGGACACTTCCAGGTACAATCCAAAGAACACAAAGGAAGCCAATATTAAGCGGTAGGAACTCGGAACTTACGTTGTCCTCATGGTTAGTGTGCAAGATGCTCCTTTCATCCTCTACTGGAACGTTGCTGAAAATGATTTCTTCTGGAATTTGCATTCCCTGAAAAGGGCCTCTGTGATAAGCAGTCAAGCATAAATGCGCTCCTTATTCACAGCTGGATTCTTCACATCACAAGATGGTCTCGGCCAGCGTTGGACTAACTATCTTGTGAAACTTGTTTTGTGACACGGAGAGCTTGCTGGTTCTTACAGCCGAAGTTGGTACACCAAGACACCAAACCAAAGGTAGAAAGCGTGGATACCCTGAAAAGGGGCTTTTGTGATCATCAGACTAGCAGCAACACAGTCCTTAATCAGAGCTGGACTGTTGACATCATAAGATGGCATTGGACTAACGATGATGGATAGCTTGCTTGCGGCGTGGGTGTCCGAGCGCGACAGCCCTCAGATACAGAAGGACAAGTTGAGGAAAAAGCAAGGGCTCATCTTGGTTTGGAACCTTTCTGGAGAGAACCTCTTGAGAGCCAAGCAGCCAGATCATCATGAAGCTCGGTTGAGGTGACGAGCAAAAATTTCCTCGATTACATAAGGAAGAGTTAACTGCAAGGTAAGGGCTCATCAGGGATTTCAACCCGAGACATCTCTCACCCAACATTAGAATCATACCCCTAGACCAACGAGTGAAATAGCCTATCTGGTTGTTTTACCTCAACGTACTGTTATTTTTGTTCATTTAAACACGCACAGGTTAGCACTGGTTTTATTACAAAGCTGTGATGACGTAGAGAGTTCACAAGTTCTCGTCACCTAAGTTGGCCCTCCACGATGCTAACCAATAGTGAGACCAAACCGGAAAGGGGTTTTCCCTGACGCTGGACTTCCCTGAAAGGTGTCAGAGCAAAAGGTAAGCAGGGTATGGAAGAACAAGTCCACAGAAACACATGCACCTATTTGCAAATGGAACCTCTCATGAACTAAACAGCCAAGCAACCCTGAGGTAGACTATTCCACATAACGCTTGGGCTCATCCGGGATTTGAACCCGGGACCTCTCGCACCCTAAGCGAGAATCATACAACTAGACCAACGAGCCAAACTGCCCACTGGTGCTGCGCCATGGACCACTGGTGTTCCACTGTACCCTACAAATGTATGTCCTTACAGTTCTGCAGGTTCATGCTAATAGTTTGAGATGGTTGCACAAGACATTACTGTGAAAGATGTGAACGATGACGGATAGCTTGCTCGTGGTGACTAGTATGACCAAAATGAAACTCTGTTACAGAAGGGCAAGTTGCGAAACAAGCAAGCTCTCACCTTGCTAGAACTCGTGAGAACCAAGCAGTCAAGCAAGAACAAAGCAGACAGCTCTTGGCGTTCGAGTAACTACATCGCGGTTGAATTGAAGAGCTATAGTTCCCTCGATTACAGAGGGACAAGTTAAAACGAAGGTAAGAGCTCATTCAGGAATTCAACCGGCGACATCGCACACACAAAGTCAGAATCAAATCCCTCGCCCGACCAGCTAAACGGCCAATCTGGCTGTTTCAACCTTAGTCCATGACACAAACCGTTTCAATGTAGTGGAATAGGTGCCTGCTACACATATTTTTGTTTTTTTCAGAGATCAATATGATATCGTTGAGCACTGGTTTTATTTCAAAGCTGTGATGACGAAGAGAGTTTGCAAGTTCTCATCACCGAAGTTGGTCCTCCAAGGCGCTAACCAGTAGGGAGACTAAACCTGAAAGGGGAGTCCTTGCAAATGGGCTTCCCTGAATAGTGTTTTGCGCAAAACGGTCCTCAGATTCAGAAGGGCATGTTCAGACAAAAGCAAGGGCTCGTATGGGATTTGAACCTGGCTAGAGAGAACCTCTTGACATTCACTGTGTCATGAAGCTCGGTTGCGGTGACGAGCAAAAAATTTCCTTGATTACAGAACGACGAGTTAACAGCAAGGAAAGGGCTCATTAGGGATTTCAACCCGGGACCACTCTCACCCAAAATTAGAATTAGACCCCTAGACCATCAAGCCAAAGTCCTCATCAGGCCGGTTTACCGCAAGGTACTTTTGTTTCGGTTCATTTCCACTTGCACAACCGTCATAACATAGACAAGTCTAGACATCCTAGAAAGTTCTACTTTCCTTTCCGATATGGCTCCAAGCTTAGGTCACCACACTAGCCATTTCAATTTAGTGGTATCGGTGCCCGCTACAGTTATTTTTTGCTTTTGTCTTTAGAGATCAAAGTAACATGGCTGAGCACTGGTTTTATTACACAGCTAGGGTTGCGTGGTGAAACGGGCGTTCCCTAAATATGGGCTTCCCTGAAAGGTGTACTGAGCAAAACTGGGCTCGGCTGCAGAAGGACAAGCTTATTTGAACCTTCTTGGATCACTCACGAACAAAGCAAGAAGCGAATACAGACCGTCCAGCTTGGAAAGCTTGGGCTCGTCCGGGAGTAAAATAAAACCCGGGACCTCTCGCACCCAAAGCGAGAATCATACCCCTAGACCAACGAGCCATACGAAGCCCACGAGGCACTATACCTTGCTAATATAGGTCCCTATCGTTCGGCGGGTTCACGCTCAACTTTTGAGGTAGTTGCACAAGATATTACTCTCTTAGAATTTTCAAGTCACCTATGCTTTTTTCAGGAATTATGTAGGGCTTTGCTGCTTTCGCTCTATTCAAACAGGGCTATAACTAATTGTTTTGGGAGATGGGAGATATCCCGAAGCAGGGTTTTTGATTCCCCAGAAAGTCGCCACAAGCTATCCCCTATCATGACCAGCAAAAAAAAACAAACAAACAACAAAAAAAACGTTGTTTATTTAGCCACGATTTATTACCACTGCAATAATTCCATCAACTACATTCTGTTGGCTAGGGCACATCCCCAACCAGTGCTCTTTAGAGTGATTTTGTCTGAATTAGGTTATTTTTGTTATTCAGAGATGGACACTTCCAGGTACAATCCAAAGAACACAAAGGAAGCCAATATTAAGCGGTAGGAACTCGGAACTTACGTTGTCCTCGTGGTTAGTGTGCAAGATGCTCCTTTCATCCTCTACTGGAACGTTGCTGAAAATGATTTCTTCTGGAATTTGCATTCCCTGAAAAGGGCCTCTGTGATAAGCAGTCAAGCATAAATGCGCTCCTTATTCACAGCTGGATTCTTCACATCACAAGATGGTCTCGGCCAGCGTTGGACTAACTATCTTGTGAAACTTGTTTTGTGACACGGAGAGCTTGCTGGTTCTTACAGCCGAAGTTGGTACACCAAGACACCAAACCAAAGGTAGAAAGCGTGGATACCCTGAAAAGGGGCTTTTGTGATCATCAGACTAGCAGCAACACAGTCCTTAATCAGAGCTGGACTGTTGACATCATAAGATGGCATTGGACTAACGATGATGGATAGCTTGCTTGCGGCGTGGGTGTCCGAGCGCGACAGCCCTCAGATACAGAAGGACAAGTTGAGGAAAAAGCAAGGGCTCATCTTGGTTTGGAACCTTTCTGGAGAGAACCTCTTGAGAGCCAAGCAGCCAGATCATCATGAAGCTCGGTTGAGGTGACGAGCAAAAATTTCCTCGATTACATAAGGAAGAGTTAACTGCAAGGTAAGGGCTCATCAGGGATTTCAACCCGAGACATCTCTCACCCAACATTAGAATCATACCCCTAGACCAACGAGTGAAATAGCCTATCTGGTTGTTTTACCTCAACGTACTGTTATTTTTGTTCATTTAAACACGCACAGGTTAGCACTGGTTTTATTACAAAGCTGTGATGACGTAGAGAGTTCACAAGTTCTCGTCACCTAAGTTGGCCCTCCACGATGCTAACCAATAGTGAGACCAAACCGGAAAGGGGTTGTCCCTGACGCTGGACTTCCCTGAAAGGTGTCAGAGCAAAAGGGAAGCAGGGTATGGAAGAACAAGTCCACAGAAACACATGCACCTATTTGCAAATGGAACCTCTCATGAACTAAACAGCCAAGCAACCCTGAGGTAGACTATTCCACATAACGCTTGGGCTCATCCGGGATTTGAACCCGGGACCTCTCGCACCCTAAGCGAGAATCATACCACTAGACCAACGAGCCAAACTGCCCACTGGTGCTGCGCCATGGACCACTGGTGTTCCACTGTACCCTACAAATGTATGTCCTTACAGTTCTGCAGGTTCATGCTAATAGTTTGAGATGGTTGCACAAGACATTACTGTGAAAGATGTGAACGATGACGGATAGCTTGCTCGTGGTGACTAGTATGACCAAAATGAAACTCTGTTACAGAAGGGCAAGTTGCGAAACAAGCAAGCTCTCACCTTGCTAGAACTCGTGAGAACCAAGCAGTCAAGCAAGAACAAAGCAGACAGCTCTTGGCGTTCGAGTAACTACATCGCGGTTGAATTGAAGAGCTATAGTTCCCTCGATTACAGAGGGACAAGTTAAAACGAAGGTAAGAGCTCATTCAGGAATTCAACCGGCGACATCGCACACACAAAGTCAGAATCAAATCCCTCGCCCGACCAGCTAAATGGCCAATCTGGCTGTTTCAACCTTAGTCCATGACACAAACCGTTTCAATGTAGTGGAATAGGTGCCTGCTACACATATTTTTGTTTTTTTCAGAGATCAATATGATATCGTTGAGCACTGGTTTTATTTCAAAGCTGTGATGACGAAGAGAGTTTGCAAGTTCTCATCACCGAAGTTGGTCCTCCAAGGCGCTAACCAGTAGGGAGACTAAACCTGAAAGGGGAGTCCTTGCAAATGGGCTTCCCTGAATAGTGTTTTGCGCAAAACGGTCCTCAGATTCAGAAGGGCATGTTCAGACAAAAGCAAGGGCTCGTATGGGATTTGAACCTGGCTAGAGAGAACCTCTTGACATTCACTGTGTCATGAAGCTCGGTTGCGGTGACGAGCAAAAAATTTCCTTGATTACAGAACGACGAGTTAACAGCAAGGAAAGGGCTCATTAGGGATTTCAACCCGGGACCACTCTCACCCAAAATTAGAATTAGACCCCTAGACCATCAAGCCAAAGTCCTCATCAGGCTGGTTTACCTCAAGGTACTTTTGTTTCGGTTCATTTTCCACTTGCACAACCGTCATAACATAGACAAGACTAGACATCCTAGAAAGTTCTACTTTCCTTTCCGATATGGCTCCAAGCTTAGGTCACCACACTAGCCATTTCAATTTAGTGGTATCGGTGCCCGCTACAGTTATTTTTTGCTTTTGTCTTTAGAGATCAAAGTAACATGGCTGAGCACTGGTTTTTATTACACAGCTAGGGTTGCGTGGTGAAACGGGCGTTCCCTAAATATGGGCTTCCCTGAAAGGTGTACTGAGCAAAACTGGGCTCGGCTGCAGAAGGACAAGCTTATTTGAACCTTCTTGGATCACTCACGAACAAAGCAAGAAGCGAATACAGACCGTCCAGCTTGGAAAGCTTGGGCTCGTCCGGGAGTAAAATAAAACCCGGGACCTCTCGCACCCAAAGCGAGAATCATACCCCTAGACCAACGAGCCATACGAAGCCCACGAGGCACTATACCTTGCTAATATAGGTCCCTATCGTTCGGCGGGTTCACGCTCAACTTTTGAGGTAGTTGCACAAGATATTACTCTCTTAGAATTTTCAAGTCACCTATGCTTTTTTCAGGAATTATGTAGGGCTTTGCTGCTTTCGCTCTATTCAAACAGGGCTATAACTAATTGTTTTGGGAGATGGGAGATATCCCGAAGCAGGGTTTTTGATTCCCCAGAAAGTCGCCACAAGCTATCCCCTATCATGACCAGCAAAAAAAAACAAACAAACAACAAAAAAAACGTTGTTTATTTAGCCACGATTTATTACCACTGCAATAATTCCATCAACTACATTCTGTTGGCTAGGGCACATCCCCAACCAGTGCTCTTTAGAGTGATTTTGTCTGAATTAGGTTATTTTTGTTATTCAGAGATGGACACTTCCAGGTACAATCCAAAGAACACAAAGGAAGCCAATATTAAGCGGTAGGAACTCGGAACTTACGTTGTCCTCGTGGTTAGTGTGCAAGATGCTCCTTTCATCCTCTACTGGAACGTTGCTGAAAATGATTTCTTCTGGAATTTGCATTCCCTGAAAAGGGCCTCTGTGATAAGCAGTCAAGCATAAATGCGCTCCTTATTCACAGCTGGATTCTTCACATCACAAGATGGTCTCGGCCAGCGTTGGACTAACTATCTTGTGAAACTTGTTTTGTGACACGGAGAGCTTGCTGGTTCTTACAGCCGAAGTTGGTACACCAAGACACCAAACCAAAGGTAGAAAGCGTGGATACCCTGAAAAGGGGCTTTTGTGATCATCAGACTAGCATCAACACAGTCCTTAATCAGAGCTGGACTGTTGACATCATAAGATGGCATTGGACTAACGATGATGGATAGCTTGCTTGCGGCGTGGGTGTCCGAGCGCGACAGCCCTCAGATACAGAAGGACAAGTTGAGGAAAAAGCAAGGGCTCATCTTGGTTTGGAACCTTTCTGGAGAGAACCTCTTGAGAGCCAAGCAGCCAGATCATCATGAAGCTCGGTTGAGGTGACGAGCAAAAATTTCCTCGATTACATAAGGAAGAGTTAACTGCAAGGTAAGGGCTCATCAGGGATTTCAACCCGAGACATCTCTCACCCAACATTAGAATCATACCCCTAGACCAACGAGTGAAATAGCCTATCTGGTTGTTTTACCTCAACGTACTGTTATTTTTGTTCATTTAAACACGCACAGGTTAGCACTGGTTTTATTACAAAGCTGTGATGACGTAGAGAGTTCACAAGTTCTCGTCACCTAAGTTGGCCCTCCACGATGCTAACCAATAGTGAGACCAAACCGGAAAGGGGTTGTCCCTGACGCTGGACTTCCCTGAAAGGTGTCAGAGCAAAAGGGAAGCAGGGTATGGAAGAACAAGTCCACAGAAACACATGCACCTATTTGCAAATGGAACCTCTCATGAACTAAACAGCCAAGCAACCCTGAGGTAGACTATTCCACATAACGCTTGGGCTCATCCGGGATTTGAACCCGGGACCTCTCGCACCCTAAGCGAGAATCATACCACTAGACCAACGAGCCAAACTGCCCACCATGGTACTGCGCCATGGACCACTGGTGTTCCACTGTACCCTACAAATGTATGTCCTTACAGTTCTGCAGGTTCATGCTAATAGTTTGAGATGGTTGCACAAGACATTACTGTGAAAGATGTGAACGATGACGGATAGCTTGCTCGTGGTGACTAGTATGACCAAAATGAAACTCTGTTACAGAAGGGCAAGTTGCGAAACAAGCAAGCTCTCACCTTGCTAGAACTCGTGAGAACCAAGCAGTCAAGCAAGAACCAAGCAGACAGCTCTTGGCGTTCGAGTAACTACATCGCGGTAGTGAAGAGCTATAGTTCCCTCGATTACAGAGGACAAGTAAGTAGCTCATTCAGGAATTCAACCGGCGACATCTCACACACAAAGTCAGAATCAAATCCCTCGCCCGACCAGCTAAACGGCCAATCTGGCTGTTTCAACCTTAGTCCATGACACAAACCGTTTCAATGTAGTGGAATAGGTGCCTGCTACACATATTTTTGTTTTTTTCAGAGATCAATATGATATCGTTGAGCACTGGTTTTATTTCAAAGCTGTGATGACGAAGAGAGTTTGCAAGTTCTCATCACCGAAGTTGGTCCTCCAAGGCGCTAACCAGTAGGGAGACTAAACCTGAAAGGGGAGTCCCTTGCAAATGGGCTTCCCTGAATAGTGTTTTGTGCAAAACGGTCCTCAGATTCAGAAGGGCATGTTCAGACAAAAGCAAGGGCTCGTATGGGATTTGAACCTGGCTAGAGAGAACCTCTTGACATTCACTGTGTCATGAAGCTCGGTTGCGGTGACGAGCAAAAAATTTCCTTGATTACAGAACGACGAGTTAACAGCAAGGAAAGGGCTCATTAGGGATTTCAACCCGGGACCACTCTCACCCAAAATTAGAATTAGACCCCTAGACCATCAAGCCAAAGTCCTCATCAGGCTGGTTTACCTCAAGGTACTTTTGTTTCGGTTCATTTCCACTTGCACAACCGTCATAACATAGACAAGTACTAGACATCCTAGAAAGTTCTACTTTCCTTTCCGATATGGCTCCAAGCTTAGGTCACCACACTAGCCATTTCAATTTAGTGGTATCGGTGCCCGCTACAGTTATTTTTTGCTTTTGTCTTTAGAGATCAAAGTAACATGGCTGAGCACTGGTTTTATTACACAGCTAGGGTTGCGTGGTGAAACGGGCGTTCCCTAAATATGGGCTTCCCTGAAAGGTGTACTGAGCAAAACTGGGCTCGGCTGCAGAAGGACAAGCTTATTTGAACCTTCTTGGATCACTCACGAACAAAGCAAGAAGCGAATACAGACCGTCCAGCTTGGAAAGCTTGGGCTCGTCCGGGAGTAAATAAAACCCGGGACCTCTCGCACCCAAAGCGAGAATCATACCCCTAGACCAACGAGCCATACGAAGCCCACGAGGCACTATACCTTGCTAATATAGGTCCCTATCGTTCGGCGGGTTCACGCTCAACTTTTGAGGTAGTTGCACAAGATATTACTCTCTTAGAATTTTCAAGTCACCTATGCTTTTTTCAGGAATTATGTAGGGCTTTGCTGCTTTCGCTCTATTCAAACAGGGCTATAACTAATTGTTTTGGGAGATGGGAGATATCCCGAAGCAGGGTTTTTGATTCCCCAGAAAGTCGCAACAAGCTATCCCCTATCATACCAGCAAAAAAAAAAAAAAAAACAACAAAAAAAACGTTGTTTATTTAGCCACGATTTATTACCACTGCAATAATTCCATCAACTACATTCTGTTGGCTAGGGCACATCCCCAACCAGTGCTCTTTAGAGTGATTTTGTCTGAATTAGGTTATTTTTGTTATTCAGAGATGGACACTTCCAGGTACAATCCAAAGAACACAAAGGAAGCCAATATTAAGCGGTAGGAACTCGGAACTTACGTTGTCCTCGTGGTTAGTGTGCAAGATGCTCCTTTCATCCTCTACTGGAACGTTGCTGAAAATGATTTCTTCTGGAATTTGCATTCCCTGAAAAGGGCCTCTGTGATAAGCAGTCAAGCATAAATGCGCTCCTTATTCACAGCTGGATTCTTCACATCACAAGATGGTCTCGGCCAGCGTTGGACTAACTATCTTGTGAAACTTGTTTTGTGACACGGAGAGCTTGCTGGTTCTTACAGCCGAAGTTGGTACACCAAGACACCAAACCAAAGGTAGAAAGCGTGGATACCCTGAAAAGGGGCTTTTGTGATCATCAGACTAGCATCAACACAGTCCTTAATCAGAGCTGGACTGTTGACATCATAAGATGGCATTGGACTAACGATGATGGATAGCTTGCTTGCGGCGTGGGTGTCCGAGCGCGACAGCCCTCAGATACAGAAGGACAAGTTGAGGAAAAAGCAAGGGCTCATCTTGGTTTGGAACCTTTCTGGAGAGAACCTCTTGAGAGCCAAGCAGCCAGATCATCATGAAGCTCGGTTGAGGTGACGAGCAAAAATTTCCTCGATTACATAAGGAAGAGTTAACTGCAAGGTAAGGGCTCATCAGGGATTTCAACCCGAGACATCTCTCACCCAACATTAGAATCATACCCCTAGACCAACGAGTGAAATAGCCTATCTGGTTGTTTTACCTCAACGTACTGTTATTTTTGTTCATTTAAACACGCACAGGTTAGCACTGGTTTTATTACAAAGCTGTGATGACGTAGAGAGTTCACAAGTTCTCGTCACCTAAGTTGGCCCTCCACGATGCTAACCAATAGTGAGACCAAACCGGAAAGGGGTTGTCCCTGACGCTGGACTTCCCTGAAAGGTGTCAGAGCAAAAGGGAAGAAGGGTATGGAAGAACAAGTCCACAGAAACACATGCACCTATTTGCAAATGGAACCTCTCATGAACTAAACAGCCAAGGCAACCCTGAGGTAGACTATTCGACATAACGCTTGGGCTCATCCGGGATTTGAACCCGGGACCTCTCGCACCCTAAGCGAGAATCATACCACTAGACCAACGAGCCAAACTGCCCACTGGTGCGGCGCCATGGACCACTGGTGTTCCACTGTACCCTACAAATGTATGTCCTTACAGTTCTGCAGGTTCATGCTAATAGTTTGAGATGTTACACAAGACATTACTGTGAAAGATGTGAACGATGACGGATAGCTTGCTCGTGGTGACTAGTATGACCAAAATGAAACTCTGTTACAGAAGGGCAAGTTGCGAAACAAGCAAGCTCTCACCTTGCTAGAACTCGTGAGAACCAAGCAGTCAAGCAAGAACCAAGCAGACAGCTCTTGGCGTTCGAGTAACTACATCGCGGTTGAATTGAAGAGCAGTAAGAGCTCATTCAGGATTTCAACCGGCGACATCTCACACACAAAGTCAGAATCAAATCCCTCGCCCGACCAGCTAAACGGCCAATCTGGCTGTTTCAACCTTAGTCAATGACACAAACCGTTTCAATGTAGTGGAATAGGTGCCTGCTACACATATTTTTGTTTTTTTCAGAGATCAATATGATATCGTTGAGCACTGGTTTTATTTCAAAGCTGTGATGACGAAGAGAGTTTGCAAGTTCTCATCACCGAAGTTGGTCCTCCAAGGCGCTAACCAGTAGGGAGACTAAACCTGAAAGGGGAGTCCCTTCAAATGGGCTTCCCTGAATAGTGTTTTGTGCAAAACGGTCCTCAGATTCAGAAGGGCATGTTCAGACAAAAGCAAGGGCTCGTATGGGATTTGAACCTGGCTAGAGAGAACCTCTTGACATTCACTGTGTCATGAAGCTCGGTTGCGGTGACGAGCAAAAAATTTCCTTGATTACAGAACGACGAGTTAACAGCAAGGAAAGGGCTCATGAGGGATTTCAACCCGGGACCACTCTCACCCAAAATTAGAATTATACCCCTAGACCATCAAGCCAAAGTCCTCATCAGGCTGGTTTACCTCAAGGTACTTTTGTTTCGGTTCATTTCCACTTGCACAACCGTCATAACATAGACAAGACTAGACATCCTAGAAAGTTCTACTTTCCTTTCCGATATGGCTCCAAGCTTAGGTCACCACACTAGCCATTTCAATTTAGTGGTATCGGTGCCCGCTACAGTTATTTTTTGCTTTTGTCTTTAGAGAACAAAGTAACATGGCTGAGCACTGGTTTTATTACACAGCTAGGGTTGCGTGGTGAAACGGGCGTTCCCTAAATATGGGCTTCCCTGAAAGGTGTACTGAGCAAAACTGGGCTCGGCTGCAGAAGGACAAGCTTATTTGAACCTTCTTGGATCACTCACGAACAAAGCAAGAAGCGAATACAGACCGTCCAGCTTGGAAAGCTTGGGCTCGTCCGAGAGTTGAACCCGGGACCTCTCGCACCCAAAGCGAGAATCATACCCCTAGACCAACGAGCCATACGAAGCCCACGAGGCACTATACCTTGCTAATATAGGTCCCTATCGTTCGGCGGGTTCACGCTCAACTTTTGAGGTAGTTGCACAAGATATTACTCTCTTAGAATTTTCAAGTCACCTATGCTTTTTTCAGGAATTATGTAGGGCTTTGCTGCTTTCGCTCTATTCAAACAGGGCTATAACTAATTGTTTTGGGAGATGGGAGATATCCCGAAGCAGGGTTTTTGATTCCCCAGAAAGTCGCAACAAGCTATCCCCTATCATAACCAGCAAAAAAAAAAAAAAAAACAACAAAAAAAACGTTGTTTATTTAGCCACGATTTATTACCACTGCAATAATTCCATCAACTACATTCTGTTGGCTAGGGCACATCCCCAACCAGTGCTCTTTAGAGTGATTTTGTCTGAATTAGGTTATTTTTGTTATTCAGAGATGGACACTTCCAGGTACAATCCAAAGAACACAAAGGAAGCCAATATTAAGCGGTAGGAACTCGGAACTTACGTTGTCCTCGTGGTTAGTGTGCAAGATGCTCCTTTCATCCTCTACTGGAACGTTGCTGAAAATGATTTCTTCTGGAATTTGCATTCCCTGAAAAGGGCCTCTGTGATAAGCAGTCAAGCATAAATGCGCTCCTTATTCACAGCTGGATTCTTCACATCACAAGATGGTCTCGGCCAGCGTTGGACTAACTATCTTGTGAAACTTGTTTTGTGACACGGAGAGCTTGCTGGTTCTTACAGCCGAAGTTGGTACACCAAGACACCAAACCAAAGGTAGAAAGCGTGGATACCCTGAAAAGGGGCTTTTGTGATCATCAGACTAGCATCAACACAGTCCTTAATCAGAGCTGGACTGTTGACATCATAAGATGGCATTGGACTAACGATGATGGATAGCTTGCTTGCGGCGTGGGTGTCCGAGCGCGACAGCCCTCAGATACAGAAGGACAAGTTGAGGAAAAAGCAAGGGCTCATCTTGGTTTGGAACCTTTCTGGAGAGAACCTCTTGAGAGCCAAGCAGCCAGATCATCATGAAGCTCGGTTGAGGTGACGAGCAAAAATTTCCTCGATTACATAAGGAAGAGTTAACTGCAAGGTAAGGGCTCATCAGGGATTTCAACCCGAGACATCTCTCACCCAACATTAGAATCATACCCCTAGACCAACGAGTGAAATAGCCTATCTGGTTGTTTTACCTCAACGTACTGTTATTTTTGTTCATTTAAACACGCACAGGTTAGCACTGGTTTTATTACAAAGCTGTGATGACGTAGAGAGTTCACAAGTTCTCGTCACCTAAGTTGGCCCTCCACGATGCTAACCAATAGTGAGACCAAACCGGAAAGGGGTTGTCCCTGACGCTGGACTTCCCTGAAAGGTGTCAGAGCAAAAGGGGAGAAGGGTATGGAAGAACAAGTCCACAGAAACACATGCACCTATTTGCAAATGGAACCTCTCATGAACTAAACAGCCAAGCAACCCTGAGGTAGACTATTCCACATAACGCTTGGGCTCATCCGGGATTTGAACCCGGGACCTCTCGCACCCTAAGCGAGAATCATACCACTAGACCAACGAGCCAAACTGCCCACCAGTACTGCACCATGGACCACTGGTGTTCCACTGTACCCTACAAATGTATGTCCTTACAGTTCTGCAGGTTCATGCTAATAGTTTGAGATGTACACAAGATATTACTGTGAAAGATGTGAACGATGACGGATAGCTTGCTCGTGGTGACTAGTATGACCAAAATGAAACTCTGTTACAGAAGGGCAAGTTGCGAAACAAGCAAGCTCTCACCTTGCTAGAACTCGTGAGAACCAAGCAGTCAAGCAAGAACCAAGCAGACAGCTCTTGGCGTTCGAGTAACTACATCGCGGTTGAATTGAAGAGCAGTAAGAGCTCATTCAGGATTTCAACCGGCGACATCTCACACACAAAGTCAGAATCAAATCCCTCGCCCGACCAGCTAAACGGCCAATCTGGCTGTTTCAACCTTAGTCAATGACACAAACCGTTTCAATGTAGTGGAATAGGTGCCTGCTACACATATTTTTGTTTTTTTCAGAGATCAATATGATATCGTTGAGCACTGGTTTTATTTCAAAGCTGTGATGACGAAGAGAGTTTGCAAGTTCTCATCACCGAAGTTGGTCCTCCAAGGCGCTAACCAGTAGGGAGACTAAACCTGAAAGGGGAGTCCCTTCAAATGGGCTTCCCTGAATAGTGTTTTGTGCAAAACGGTCCTCAGATTCAGAAGGGCATGTTCAGACAAAAGCAAGGGCTCGTATGGGATTTGAACCTGGCTAGAGAGAACCTCTTGACATTCACTGTGTCATGAAGCTCGGTTGCGGTGACGAGCAAAAAATTTCCTTGATTACAGAACGACGAGTTAACAGCAAGGAAAGGGCTCATGAGGGATTTCAACCCGGGACCACTCTCACCCAAAATTAGAATTATACCCCTAGACCATCAAGCCAAAGTCCTCATCAGGCTGGTTTACCTCAAGGTACTTTTGTTTCGGTTCATTTCCACTTGCACAACCGTCATAACATAGACAAGACTAGACATCCTAGAAAGTTCTACTTTCCTTTCCGATATGGCTCCAAGCTTAGGTCACCACACTAGCCATTTCAATTTAGTGGTATCGGTGCCCGCTACAGTTATTTTTTGCTTTTGTCTTTAGAGAACAAAGTAACATGGCTGAGCACTGGTTTTATTACACAGCTAGGGTTGCGTGGTGAAACGGGCGTTCCCTAAATATGGGCTTCCCTGAAAGGTGTACTGAGCAAAACTGGGCTCGGCTGCAGAAGGACAAGCTTATTTGAACCTTCTTGGATCACTCACGAACAAAGCAAGAAGCGAATACAGACCGTCCAGCTTGGAAAGCTTGGGCTCGTCCGAGAGTTGAACCCGGGACCTCTCGCACCCAAAGCGAGAATCATACCCCTAGACCAACGAGCCATACGAAGCCCACGAGGCACTATACCTTGCTAATATAGGTCCCTATCGTTCGGCGGGTTCACGCTCAACTTTTGAGGTAGTTGCACAAGATATTACTCTCTTAGAATTTTCAAGTCACCTATGCTTTTTTCAGGAATTATGTAGGGCTTTGCTGCTTTCGCTCTATTCAAACAGGGCTATAACTAATTGTTTTGGGAGATGGGAGATATCCCGAAGCAGGGTTTTTGATTCCCCAGAAAGTCGCAACAAGCTATCCCCTATCATAACCAGCAAAAAAAAAAAAAACAAACAACAAAAAAAACGTTGTTTATTTAGCCACGATTTATTACCACTGCAATAATTCCATCAACTACATTCTGTTGGCTAGGGGCACATCCCCAACCAGTGCTCTTTAGAGTGATTTTGTCTGAATTAGGTTATTTTTGTTATTCAGAGATGGACACTTCCAGGTACAATCCAAAGAACACAAAGGAAGCCAATATTAAGCGGTAGGAACTCGGAACTTACGTTGTCCTCGTGGTTAGTGTGCAAGATGCTCCTTTCATCCTCTACTGGAACGTTGCTGAAAATGATTTCTTCTGGAATTTGCATTCCCTGAAAAGGGCCTCTGTGATAAGCAGTCAAGCATAAATGCGCTCCTTATTCACAGCTGGATTCTTCACATCACAAGATGGTCTCGGCCAGCGTTGGACTAACTATCTTGTGAAACTTGTTTTGTGACACGGAGAGCTTGCTGGTTCTTACAGCCGAAGTTGGTACACCAAGACACCAAACCAAAGGTAGAAAGCGTGGATACCCTGAAAAGGGGCTTTTGTGATCATCAGACTAGCATCAACACAGTCCTTAATCAGAGCTGGACTGTTGACATCATAAGATGGCATTGGACTAACGATGATGGATAGCTTGCTTGCGGCGTGGGTGTCCGAGCGCGACAGCCCTCAGATACAGAAGGACAAGTTGAGGAAAAAGCAAGGGCTCATCTTGGTTTGGAACCTTTCTGGAGAGAACCTCTTGAGAGCCAAGCAGCCAGATCATCATGAAGCTCGGTTGAGGTGACGAGCAAAAATTTCCTCGATTACATAAGGAAGAGTTAACTGCAAGGTAAGGGCTCATCAGGGATTTCAACCCGAGACATCTCTCACCCAACATTAGAATCATACCCCTAGACCAACGAGTGAAATAGCCTATCTGGTTGTTTTACCTCAACGTACTGTTATTTTTGTTCATTTAAACACGCACAGGTTAGCACTGGTTTTATTACAAAGCTGTGATGACGTAGAGAGTTCACAAGTTCTCGTCACCTAAGTTGGCCCTCCACGATGCTAACCAATAGTGAGACCAAACCGGAAAGGGGTTGTCCCTGACGCTGGACTTCCCTGAAAGGTGTCAGAGCAAAAGGGGAGAAGGGTATGGAAGAACAAGTCCACAGAAACACATGCACCTATTTGCAAATGGAACCTCTCATGAACTAAACAGCCAAGCAACCCTGAGGTAGACTATTCCACATAACGCTTGGGCTCATCCAGGATTTGAACCCGGGACCTCTCGCACCCTAAGCGAGAATCATACCACTAGACCAACGAGCCAAACTGCCCACCAGTACTGCACCATGGACCACTGGTGTTCCACTGTACCCTACAAATGTATGTCCTTACAGTTCTGCAGGTTCATGCTAATAGTTTGAGATGGTTACACAAGACATTACTGTGAAAGATGTGAACGATGACGGAAAGCTTGCTCGTGGTGACTAGTATGACCAAAATGAAACTCTGTTACAGAAGGGCAAGTTGCGAAACAAGCAAGCTCTCACCTTGTTAGAACTCGTGAGAACCAAGCAGTCAAGCAAGAACCCAGCAGACAGCTCTTGGCGTTCGAGTAAACTACATCGCGGTTGAATTGAAGAGCAGTAAGAGCTCATTCAGGATTTCAACCGGCGACATCTCACACACAAAGTCAGAATCAAATCCCTCGCCCGACCAGCTAAACGGCCAATCTGGCTGTTTCAACCTTAGTCCATGACACAAACCGTTTCAATGTAGTGGAATAGGTGCCTGCTACACATATTTTTGTTTTTTTCAGAGATCAATATGATATCGTTGAGCACTGGTTTTATTTCAAAGCTGTGATGACGAAGAGAGTTTGCAAGTTCTCATCACCGAAGTTGGTCCTCCAAGGCGCTAACCAGTAGGGAGACTAAACCTGAAAGGGGAGTCCTTGCAAATGGGCTTCCCTGAATAGTGTTTTGCGCAAAACGGTCCTCAGATTCAGAAGGGCATGTTCAGACAAAAGCAAGGGCTCGTATGGGATTTGAACCTGGCTAGAGAGAACCTCTTGACATTCACTGTGTCATGAAGCTCGGTTGCGGTGACGAGCAAAAAATTTCCTTGATTACAGAACGACGAGTTAACAGCAAGGAAAGGGCTCATGAGGGATTTCAACCCGGGACCACTCTCACCCAAAATTAGAATTATACCCCTAGACCATCAAGCCAAAGTCCTCATCAGGCTGGTTTACCTCAAGGTACTTTTGTTTCGGTTCATTTCCACTTGCACAACCGTCATAACATAGACAAGACTAGACATCCTAGAAAGTTCTACTTTCCTTTCCGATATGGCTCCAAGCTTAGGTCACCACACTAGCCATTTCAATTTAGTGGTATCGGTGCCCGCTACAGTTATTTTTTGCTTTTGTCTTTAGAGATCAAAGTAACATGGCTGAGCACTGGTTTTATTACACAGCTAGGGTTGCGTGGTGAAACGGGCGTTCCCTAAATATGGGCTTCCCTGAAAGGTGTACTGAGCAAAACTGGGCTCGGCTGCAGAAGGACAAGCTTATTTGAACCTTCTTGGATCACTCACGAACAAAGCAAGAAGCGAATACAGACCGTCCAGCTTGGAAAGCTTGGGCTCGTCCGAGAGTTGAACCCGGGACCTCTCGCACCCAAAGCGAGAATCATACCCCTAGACCAACGAGCCATACGAAGCCCACGAGGCACTATACCTTGCTAATATAGGTCCCTATCGTTCGGCGGGTTCACGCTCAACTTTTGAGGTAGTTGCACAAGATATTACTCTCTTAGAATTTTCAAGTCACCTATGCTTTTTTCAGGAATTATGTAGGGCTTTGCTGCTTTCGCTCTATTCAAACAGGGCTATAACTAATTGTTTTGGGAGATGGGAGATATCCCGAAGCAGGGTTTTTGATTCCCCAGAAAGTCGCAACAAGCTATCCCCTATCATAACCAGCAAAAAAAAAAAAAACAAACAACAAAAAAAACGTTGTTTATTTAGCCACGATTTATTACCACTGCAATAATTCCATCAACTACATTCTGTTGGCTAGGGGCACATCCCCAACCAGTGCTCTTTAGAGTGATTTTGTCTGAATTAGGTTATTTTTGTTATTCAGAGATGGACACTTCCAGGTACAATCCAAAGAACACAAAGGAAGCCAATATTAAGCGGTAGGAACTCGGAACTTACGTTGTCCTCATGGTTAGTGTGCAAGATGCTCCTTTCATCCTCTACTGGAACGTTGCTGAAAATGATTTCTTCTGGAATTTGCATTCCCTGAAAAGGGCCTCTGTGATAAGCAGTCAAGCATAAATGCGCTCCTTATTCACAGCTGGATTCTTCACATCACAAGATGGTCTCGGCCAGCGTTGGACTAACTATCTTGTGAAACTTGTTTTGTGACACGGAGAGCTTGCTGGTTCTTACAGCCGAAGTTGGTACACCAAGACACCAAACCAAGAGGTAGAAAGCGTGGATACCCTGAAAAGGGGCTTTTGTGATCATCAGACTAGCATCAACACAGTCCTTAATCAGAGCTGGACTGTTGACATCATAAGATGGCATTGGACTAACGATGATGGATAGCTTGCTTGCGGCGTGGGTGTCCGAGCGCGACAGCCCTCAGATACAGAAGGACAAGTTGAGGAAAAAGCAAGGGCTCATCTTGGTTTGGAACCTTTCTGGAGAGAACCTCTTGAGAGCCAAGCAGCCAGATCATCATGAAGCTCGGTTGAGGTGACGAGCAAAAATTTCCTCGATTACATAAGGAAGAGTTAACTGCAAGGTAAGGGCTCATCAGGGATTTCAACCCGAGACATCTCTCACCCAACATTAGAATCATACCCCTAGACCAACGAGTGAAATAGCCTATCTGGTTGTTTTACCTCAACGTACTGTTATTTTTGTTCATTTAAACACGCACAGGTTAGCACTGGTTTTATTACAAAGCTGTGATGACGTAGAGAGTTCACAAGTTCTCGTCACCTAAGTTGGCCCTCCACGATGCTAACCAATAGTGAGACCAAACCGGAAAGGGGTTGTCCCTGACGCTGGACTTCCCTGAAAGGTGTCAGAGCAAAAGGGAGAAGGGTATGGAAGAACAAGTCCACAGAATCACATGCACCTATTTGCAAATGGAACCTCTCATGAACTAAACAGCCAAGCAACCCTGAGGTAGACTATTCCACATAACGCTTGGGCTCATCCAGGATTTGAACCCGGGACCTCTCGCACCCTAAGCGAGAATCATACCACTAGACCAACGAGCCAAACTGCCCACCAGTACTGCAACATGGACCACTGGTGTTCCACTGTACCCTACAAATGTATGTCCTTACAGTTCTGCAGGTTCATGCTAATAGTTTGAGATGGTTGCACAAGACATTACTGTGAAAGATGTGAACGATGACGGAAAGCTTGCTCGTGGTGACTAGTATGACCAAAATGAAACTCTGTTACAGAAGGGCAAGTTGCGAAACAAGCAAGCTCTCACCTTGTTAGAACTCGTGAGAACCAAGCAGTCAAGCAAGAACCCAGCAGACAGCTCTTGGCGTTCGAGTAACTACATCGCGGTTGAATTGAAGAGCAGTAAGAGCTCATTCAGGATTTCAACCGGCGACATCTCACACACAAAGTCAGAATCAAATCCCTCGCCCGACCAGCTAAACGGCCAATCTGGCTGTTTCAACCTTAGTCCATGACACAAACCGTTTCAATGTAGTGGAATAGGTGCCTGCTACACATATTTTTGTTTTTTTCAGAGATCAATATGATATCGTTGAGCACTGGTTTTATTTCAAAGCTGTGATGACGAAGAGAGTTTGCAAGTTCTCATCACCGAAGTTGGTCCTCCAAGGCGCTAACCAGTAGGGAGACTAAACCTGAAAGGGGAGTCCTTGCAAATGGGCTTCCCTGAATAGTGTTTTGCGCAAAACGGTCCTCAGATTCAGAAGGGCATGTTCAGACAAAAGCAAGGGCTCGTATGGGATTTGAACCTGGCTAGAGAGAACCTCTTGACATTCACTGTGTCATGAAGCTCGGTTGCGGTGACGAGCAAAAAATTTCCTTGATTACAGAACGACGAGTTAACAGCAAGGAAAGGGCTCATTAGGGATTTCAACCCGGGACCACTCTCACCCAAAATTAGAATTATACCCCTAGACCATCAAGCCAAAGTCCTCATCAGGCTGGTTTACC
Source organism: Ictalurus punctatus (assembly GCF_001660625.3). NCBI lineage: Eukaryota > Metazoa > Chordata > Actinopteri > Siluriformes > Ictaluridae > Ictalurus > Ictalurus punctatus. Next base: position 45,310 of record NW_026521166.1, read on the forward strand.
TCAAGGTACTTTTGTTTCGGTTCATTTCCACTTGCACAACCGTCATAACATAGACAAGACTAGACATCCTAGAAAGTTCTACTTTCCTTTCCGATATGGCTCCAAGCTTAGGTCACCACACTAGCCATTTCAATTTAGTGGTATCGGTGCCCGCTACAGTTATTTTTTGCTTTTGTCTTTAGAGATCAAAGTAACATGGCTGAGCACTGGTTTTATTACACAGCTAGGGTTGCGTGGTGAAACGGGCGTTCCCTAAATATGGGCTTCCCTGAAAGGTGTACTGAGCAAAAACTGGGCTCGGCTGCAGAAGGACAAGCTTATTTGAACCTTCTTGGATCACTCACGAGCAAAGCAAGAAGCGAATACAGACCGTCCAGCTTGGAAAGCTTGGGCTCGTCCGGGAGTTGAACCCGGGACCTCTCGCACCCAAAGCGAGAATCATACCCCTAGACCAACGAGCCATACGAAGCCCACGAGGCACTATACCTTGCTAATATAGGTCCCTATCGTTCGGCGGGTTCACGCTCAACTTTTGAGGTAGTTGCACAAGATATTACTCTCTTAGAATTTTCAAGTCACCTATGCTTTTTTCAGGAATTATGTAGGGCTTTGCTGCTTTCGCTCTATTCAAACAGGGCTATAACTAATTGTTTTGGGAGATGGGAGATATCCCGAAGCAGGGTTTTTGATTCCCCAGAAAGTCGCAACAAGCTATCCCCTATCATAACCAGCAAAAAAAAAAAAACAAACAACAAAAAAAACGTTGTTTATTTAGCCACGATTTATTACCACTGCAATAATTCCATCAACTACATTCTGTTGGCTAGGGGACATCCCCAACCAGTGCTCTTTAGAGTGATTTTGTCTGAATTAGGTTATTTTTGTTATTCAGAGATGGACACTTCCAGGTACAATCCAAAGAACACAAAGGAAGCCAATATTAAGCGGTAGGAACTCGGAACTTACGTTGTCCTCATGGTTAGTGTGCAAGATGCTCCTTTCATCCTCTACTGGAACGTTGCTGAAAATGATTTCTTCTGGAATTTGCATTCCCTGAAAAGGGCCTCTGTGATAAGCAGTCAAGCATAAATGCGCTCCTTATTCACAGCTGGATTCTTCACATCACAAGATGGTCTCGGCCAGCGTTGGACTAACTATCTTGTGAAACTTGTTTTGTGACACGGAGAGCTTGCTGGTTCTTACAGCCGAAGTTGGTACACCAAGACACCAAACCAGAGGTAGAAAGCGTGGATACCCTGAAAAGGGGCTTTTGTGATCATCAGACTAGCAGCAACACAGTCCTTAATCAGAGCTGGACTGTTGACATCATAAGATGGCATTGGACTAACGATGATGGATAGCTTGCTTGCGGCGTGGGTGTCCGAGCGCGACAGCCCTCAGATACAGAAGGACAAGTTGAGGAAAAAGCAAGGGCTCATCTTGGTTTGGAACCTTTCTGGAGAGAACCTCTTGAGAGCCAAGCAGCCAGATCATCATGAAGCTCGGTTGAGGTGACGAGCAAAAATTTCCTCGATTACATAAGGAAGAGTTAACTGCAAGGTAAGGGCTCATCAGGGATTTCAACCCGAGACATCTCTCACCCAACATTAGAATCATACCCCTAGACCAACGAGTGAAATAGCCTATCTGGTTGTTTTACCTCAACGTACTGTTATTTTTGTTCATTTAAACACGCACAGGTTAGCACTGGTTTTATTACAAAGCTGTGATGACGTAGAGAGTTCACAAGTTCTCGTCACCTAAGTTGGCCCTCCACGATGCTAACCAATAGTGAGACCAAACCGGAAAGGGGTTTTCCCTGACGCTGGACTTCCCTGAAAGGTGTCAGAGCAAAAGGTAAGCAGGGTATGGAAGAACAAGTCCACAGAAACACATGCACCTATTTGCAAATGGAACCTCTCATGAACTAAACAGCCAGGCAACCCTGAGGTAGACTATTCGACATAACGCTTGGGCTCATCCGGGATTTGAACCCGGGACCTCTCGCACCCTAAGCGAGAATCATACCACTAGACCAACGAGCCAAACTGCCCACCGGTGCTGCGTCATGGACCACTGGTGTTCCACTGTACCCTACAAATGTATGTCCTTACAGTTCTGCAGGTTCATGCTAATAGTTTGAGATGGTTGCACAAGACATTACTGTGAAAGATGTGAACGATGACGGATAGCTTGCTCGTGGTGACTAGTATGACCAAAATGAAACTCTGTTACAGAAGGGCAAGTTGCGAAACAAGCAAGCTCTCACCTTGCTAGAACTCGTGAGAACCAAGCAGTCAAGCAAGAACCAAGCAGACAGCTCTTGGCGTTCGAGTAACTACATCGCGGTTGAATTGAAGAGCAGTAAGAGCTCATTCAGGATTTCAACCGGCGACATCTCACACACAAAGTCAGAATCAAATCCCTCGCCCGACCAGCTAAACGGCCAATCTGGCTGTTTCAACCTTAGTCCATGACACAAACCGTTTCAATGTAGTGGAATAGGTGCCTGCTACACATATTTTTGTTTTTTTCAGAGATCAATATGATATCGTTGAGCACTGGTTTTATTTCAAAGCTGTGATGACGAAGAGAGTTTGCAAGTTCTCATCACCGAAGTTGGTCCTCCAAGGCGCTAACCAGTAGGGAGACTAAACCTGAAAGGGGAGTCCTTGCAAATGGGCTTCCCTGAATAGTGTTTTGCGCAAAACGGTCCTCAGATTCAGAAGGGCATGTTCAGACAAAAGCAAGGGCTCGTATGGGATTTGAACCTGGCTAGAGAGAACCTCTTGACATTCACTGTGTCATGAAGCTCGGTTGCGGTGACGAGCAAAAAATTTCCTTGATTACAGAACGACGAGTTAACAGCAAGGAAAGGGCTCATTAGGGATTTCAACCCGGGACCACTCTCACCCAAAATTAGAATTATACCCCTAGACCATCAAGCCAAAGTCCTCATCAGGCTGGTTTACCTCAAGGTACTTTTGTTTCGGTTCATTTCCACTTGCACAACCGTCATAACATAGACAAGACTAGACATCCTAGAAAGTTCTACTTTCCTTTCCGATATGGCTCCAAGCTTAGGTCACCACACTAGCCATTTCAATTTAGTGGTATCGGTGCCCGCTACAGTTATTTTTTGCTTTTGTCTTTAGAGATCAAAGTAACATGGCTGAGCACTGGTTTTATTACACAGCTAGGGTTGCGTGGTGAAACGGGCGTTCCCTAAATATGGGCTTCCCTGAAAGGTGTACTGAGCAAAACTGGGCTCGGCTGCAGAAGGACAAGCTTATTTGAACCTTCTTGGATCACTCACGAGCAAAGCAAGAAGCGAATACAGACCGTCCAGCTTGGAAAGCTTGGGCTCGTCCGAGGAGTTGAAACCCGGGACCTCTCGCACCCAAAGCGAGAATCATACCCCTAGACCAACGAGCCATACGAAGCCCACGAGGCACTATACCTTGCTAATATAGGTCCCTATCGTTCGGCGGGTTCACGCTCAACTTTTGAGGTAGTTGCACAAGATATTACTCTCTTAGAATTTTCAAGTCACCTATGCTTTTTTCAGGAATTATGTAGGGCTTTGCTGCTTTCGCTCTATTCAAACAGGGCTATAACTAATTGTTTTGGGAGATGGGAGATATCCCGAAGCAGGGTTTTTGATTCCCCAGAAAGTCGCAACAAGCTATCCCCTATCATAACCAGCAAAAAAAAAAAACACAAACAACAAAAAAAAACGTTGTTTATTTAGCCACGATTTATTACCACTGCAATAATTCCATCAACTACATTCTGTTGGCTAGGGGACATCCCCAACCAGTGCTCTTTAGAGTGATTTTGTCTGAATTAGGTTATTTTTGTTATTCAGAGATGGACACTTCCAGGTACAATCCAAAGAACACAAAGGAAGCCAATATTAAGCGGTAGGAACTCGGAACTTACGTTGTCCTCATGGTTAGTGTGCAAGATGCTCCTTTCATCCTCTACTGGAACGTTGCTGAAAATGATTTCTTCTGGAATTTGCATTCCCTGAAAAGGGCCTCTGTGATAAGCAGTCAAGCATAAATGCGCTCCTTATTCACAGCTGGATTCTTCACATCACAAGATGGTCTCGGCCAGCGTTGGACTAACTATCTTGTGAAACTTGTTTTGTGACACGGAGAGCTTGCTGGTTCTTACAGCCGAAGTTGGTACACCAAGACACCAAACCAAAGGTAGAAAGCGTGGATACCCTGAAAAGGGGCTTTTGTGATCATCAGACTAGCAGCAACACAGTCCTTAATCAGAGCTGGACTGTTGACATCATAAGATGGCATTGGACTAACGATGATGGATAGCTTGCTTGCGGCGTGGGTGTCCGAGCGCGACAGCCCTCAGATACAGAAGGACAAGTTGAGGAAAAAGCAAGGGCTCATCTTGGTTTGGAACCTTTCTGGAGAGAACCTCTTGAGAGCCAAGCAGCCAGATCATCATGAAGCTCGGTTGAGGTGACGAGCAAAAATTTCCTCGATTACATAAGGAAGAGTTAACTGCAAGGTAAGGGCTCATCAGGGATTTCAACCCGAGACATCTCTCACCCAACATTAGAATCATACCCCTAGACCAACGAGTGAAATAGCCTATCTGGTTGTTTTACCTCAACGTACTGTTATTTTTGTTCATTTAAACACGCACAGGTTAGCACTGGTTTTATTACAAAGCTGTGATGACGTAGAGAGTTCACAAGTTCTCGTCACCTAAGTTGGCCCTCCACGATGCTAACCAATAGTGAGACCAAACCGGAAAGGGGTTTTCCCTGACGCTGGACTTCCCTGAAAGGTGTCAGAGCAAAAGGGAAGCAGGGTATGGAAGAACAAGTCCACAGAAACACATGCACCTATTTGCAAATGGAACCTCTCATGAACTAAACAGCCAAGCAACCCTGAGGTAGACTATTCCGACATAACGCTTGGGCTCATCCGGGATTTGAACCCGGGACCTCTCGCACCCTAAGCGAGAATCATACCACTAGACCAACGAGCCCAAACTGCCCACCGGTGCTGCAGCCATGGACCACTGGTGTTCCACTGTACCCTACAAATGTATGTCCTTACAGTTCTGCAGGTTCATGCTAATAGTTTGAGATGGTTGCACAAGACATTACTGTGAAAGATGTGAACGATGACGGATAGCTTGCTCGTGGTGACTAGTATGACCAAAATGAAACTCTGTTACAGAAGGGCAAGTTGCGAAACAAGCAAGCTCTCACCTTGCTAGAACTCGTGAGAACCAAGCAGTCAAGCAAGAACAAAGCAGACAGCTCTTGGCGTTCGAGTAACTACATCGCGGTTGAATTGAAGAGCTATAGTTTCCCTCCGATTACAGAGGACAAGTTAAAACGAAGGTAAGAGCTCATTCAGGAATTCAACCGGCGACATCGCACACACAAAGTCAGAATCAAAATCCCTCGCCCGACCAGCTAAACTGGCCAATCTGCTGTTTCAACCTTAGTCCATGACACAAAACCGTTTCAATGTAGTGGAATAGGTGCCTGCTACACATATTTTTGTTTTTTCAGAGATCAATATGATATCGTTGAGCACTGGTTTTATTTCAAAGCTGTGATGACGAAGAGAGTTTGCAAGTTCTCATCACCGAAGTTGGTCCTCCAAGGCGCTAACCAGTAGGGAGACTAAACCTGAAAGGGGAGTCCTTGCAAATGGGCTTCCCTGAATAGTGTTTTGCGCAAAACGGTCCTCAGATTCAGAAGGGCATGTTCAGACAAAAGCAAGGGCTCGTATGGGATTTGAACCTGGCTAGAGAGAACCTCTTGACATTCACTGTGTCATGAAGCTCGGTTGCGGTGACGAGCAAAAATTTCCTTGATTACAGAACGACGAGTTAACAGCAAGGAAAGGGCTCATTAGGGATTTCAACCCGGGACCACTCTCACCCAAAATTAGAATTAGACCCCTAGACCATCAAGCCAAAGTCCTCATCAGGCTGGTTTACCTCAAGGTACTTTTGTTTCGGTTCATTTCCACTTGCACAACCGTCATAACATAGACAAGACTAGACATCCTAGAAAGTTCTACTTTCCTTTCCGATATGGCTCCAAGCTTAGGTCACCACACTAGCCATTTCAATTTAGTGGTATCGGTGCCCGCTACAGTTATTTTTTGCTTTTGTCTTTAGAGATCAAAGTAACATGGCTGAGCACTGGTTTTATTACACAGCTAGGGTTGCGTGGTGAAACGGGCGTTCCCTAAATATGGGCTTCCCTGAAAGGTGTACTGAGCAAAACTGGGCTCGGCTGCAGAAGGACAAGCTTATTTGAACCTTCTTGGATCACTCACGAACAAAGCAAGAAGCGAATACAGACCGTCCAGCTTGGAAAGCTTGGGCTCGTCCGGGAGTAAAATAAAACCCGGGACCTCTCGCACCCAAAGCGAGAATCATACCCCTAGACCAACGAGCCATACGAAGCCCACGAGGCACTATACCTTGCTAATATAGGTCCCTATCGTTCGGCGGGTTCACGCTCAACTTTTGAGGTAGTTGCACAAGATATTACTCTCTTAGAATTTTCAAGTCACCTATGCTTTTTTCAGGAATTATGTAGGGCTTTGCTGCTTTCGCTCTATTCAAACAGGGCTATAACTAATTGTTTTGGGAGATGGGAGATATCCCGAAGCAGGGTTTTTGATTCCCCAGAAAGTCGCAACAAGCTATCCCCTATCATGAACCAGCAAAAAAAAACAAACAACAACAAAAAAAACGTTGTTTATTTAGCCACGATTTATTACCACTGCAATAATTCCATCAACTACATTCTGTTGGCTAGGGGACATCCCCAACCAGTGCTCTTTAGAGTGATTTTGTCTGAATTAGGTTATTTTTGTTATTCAGAGATGGACACTTCCAGGTACAATCCAAAGAACACAAAGGAAGCCAATATTAAGCGGTAGGAACTCGGAACTTACGTTGTCCTCATGGTTAGTGTGCAAGATGCTCCTTTCATCCTCTACTGGAACGTTGCTGAAAATGATTTCTTCTGGAATTTGCATTCCCTGAAAAGGGCCTCTGTGATAAGCAGTCAAGCATAAATGCGCTCCTTATTCACAGCTGGATTCTTCACATCACAAGATGGTCTCGGCCAGCGTTGGACTAACTATCTTGTGAAACTTGTTTTGTGACACGGAGAGCTTGCTGGTTCTTACAGCCGAAGTTGGTACACCAAGACACCAAACCAAAGGTAGAAAGCGTGGATACCCTGAAAAGGGGCTTTTGTGATCATCAGACTAGCAGCAACACAGTCCTTAATCAGAGCTGGACTGTTTGACATCATAAGATGGCATTGGACTAACGATGATGGATAGCTTGCTTGCGGCGTGGGTGTCCCGAGCGCGACAGCCCTCAGATACAGAAGGACAAGTTGAGGAAAAAGCAAGGGCTCATCTTGGTTTGGAACCTTTCTGGAGAGAACCTCTTGAGAGCCAAGCAGCCAGATCATCATGAAGCTCGGTTGAGGTGACGAGCAAAAATTTCCTCGATTACATAAGGAAGAGTTAACTGCAAGGTAAGGGCTCATCAGGGATTTCAACCCGAGACATCTCTCACCCAACATTAGAATCATACCCCTAGACCAACGAGTGAAATAGCCTATCTGGTTGTTTTACCTCAACGTACTGTTATTTTTGTTCATTTAAACACGCACAGGTTAGCACTGGTTTTATTACAAAGCTGTGATGACGTAGAGAGTTCACAAGTTCTCGTCACCTAAGTTGGCCCTCCACGATGCTAACCAATAGTGAGACCAAACCGGAAAGGGGTTGTCCCTGACGCTGGACTTCCCTGAAAGGTGTCAGAGCAAAAGGGGAGAAGGGTATGGAAGAACAAGTCCACAGAAACACATGCACCTATTTGCAAATGGAACCTCTCATGAACTAAACAGCCAAGCAACCCTGAGGTAGACTATTCCACATAACGCTTGGGCTCATCCGGGATTTGAACCCGGGACCTCTCGCACCCTAAGCGAGAATCATACCACTAGACCAACGAGCCAAACTGCCCACCAGGTGACTGCGCCATGGACCACTGGTGTTCCACTGTACCCTACAAATGTATGTCCTTACAGTTCTGCAGGTTCATGCTAATAGTTTGAGATGGTTGCACAAGATATTACTGTGAAAGATGTGAACGATGACGGATAGCTTGCTCGTGGTGACTAGTATGACCAAAATGAAACTCTGTTACAGAAGGGCAAGTTGCGAAACAAGCAAGCTCTCACCTTGCTAGAACTCGTGAGAACCAAGCAGTCAAGCAAGAACCAAGCAGACAGCTCTTGGCGTTCGAGTAACTACATCGCGGTTGAATTGAAGAGCTATAGTTCCCTCGATTACAGAGGGACAAGTTAAAACGAAGGTAAGAGCTCATTCAGGAATTCAACCGGCGACATCTCACACACAAAGTCAGAATCAAATCCCTCGCCCGACCAGCTAAACGGCCAATCTGGCTGTTTCAACCTTAGTCCATGACACAAACCGTTTCAATGTAGTGGAATAGGTGCCTGCTACACATATTTTTGTTTTTTCAGAGATCAATATGATATCGTTGAGCACTGGTTTTATTTCAAAGCTGTGATGACGAAGAGAGTTTGCAAGTTCTCATCACCGAAGTTGGTCCTCCAAGGCGCTAACCAGTAGGGAGACTAAACCTGAAAGGGGAGTCCTTGCAAATGGGCTTCCCTGAATAGTGTTTTGTGCAAAACGGTCCTCAGATTCAGAAGGGCATGTTCAGACAAAAGCAAGGGCTCGTATGGGATTTGAACCTGGCTAGAGAGAACCTCTTGACATTCACTGTGTCATGAAGCTCGGTTGCGGTGACGAGCAAAAAATTTCCTTGATTACAGAACGACGAGTTAACAGCAAGGAAAGGGCTCATTAGGGATTTCAACCCGGGACCACTCTCACCCAAAATTAGAATTAGACCCCTAGACCATCAAGCCAAAGTCCTCATCAGGCTGGTTTACCTCAAGGTACTTTTGTTTCGGTTCATTTCCACTTGCACAACCGTCATAACATAGACAAGACTAGACATCCTAGAAAGTTCTACTTTCCTTTCCGATATGGCTCCAAGCTTAGGTCACCACACTAGCCATTTCAATTTAGTGGTATCGGTGCCCGCTACAGTTATTTTTTTGCTTTTGTCTTTAGAGATCAAAGTAACATGGCTGAGCACTGGTTTTATTACACAGCTAGGGTTGCGTGGTGAAACGGGCGTTCCCTAAATATGGGCTTCCCTGAAAGGTGTACTGAGCAAAACTGGGCTCGGCTGCAGAAGGACAAGCTTATTTGAACCTTCTTGGATCACTCACGAACAAAGCAAGAAGCGAATACAGACCGTCCAGCTTGGAAAGCTTGGGCTCGTCCGGGAGTAAAATAAAACCCGGGACCTCTCGCACCCAAAGCGAGAATCATACCCCTAGACCAACGAGCCATACGAAGCCCACGAGGCACTATACCTTGCTAATATAGGTCCCTATCGTTCGGCGGGTTCACGCTCAACTTTTGAGGTAGTTGCACAAGATATTACTCTCTTAGAATTTTCAAGTCACCTATGCTTTTTTCAGGAATATGTAGGGCTTTGCTGCTTTCGCTCTATTCAAACAGGGCTATAACTAATTGTTTTGGGAGATGGAGATATCCCGAAGCAGGGTTTTTGATTCCCCAGAAAGTCGCAACAAGCTATCCCCTATCATAACCAGCAAAAAAAAAAAACAAACAACAACAAAAAAAACGTTGTTTATTTAGCCACGATTTATTACCACTGCAATAATTCCATCAACTACATTCTGTTGGCTAGGGGACATCCCCAACCAGTGCTCTTTAGAGTGATTTTGTCTGAATTAGGTTATTTTTGTTATTCAGAGATGGACACTTCCAGGTACAATCCAAAGAACACAAAGGAAGCCAATATTAAGCGGTAGGAACTCGGAACTTACGTTGTCCTCATGGTTAGTGTGCAAGATGCTCCTTTCATCCTCTACTGGAACGTTGCTGAAAATGATTTCTTCTGGAATTTGCATTCCCTGAAAAGGGCCTCTGTGATAAGCAGTCAAGCATAAATGCGCTCCTTATTCACAGCTGGATTCTTCACATCACAAGATGGTCTCGGCCAGCGTTGGACTAACTATCTTGTGAAACTGTTTTGTGACACGGAGAGCTTGCTGGTTCTTACAGCCGAAGTTGGTACACCAAGACACCAAACCAAAGGTAGAAAGCGTGGATAACCCTGAAAAGGGGCTTTTGTGATCATCAGACTAGCAAGCAACACAGTCCTTAATCAGAGCTGGACTGTTGACGATCATAAGATGGCATTGGACTAACGATGATGGATAGCTTGCTTGCGGCGTGGGTGTCCGGCGCGCGACAGCCCTCAGATACAGAAGGACAAGTTGAGGAAAAAGCAAGGGCTCATCTTGGTTTGGAACCTTTCTGGAGAGAACCTCTTGAGAGCCAAGCAGCCAGATCATCATGAAGCTCGGTTGAGGTGACGAGCAAAAATTTCCTCGTTACATAAGGAAGAGTTAACTGCAAGGTAAGGGCTCATCAGGGATTTCAACCCGAGACATCTCTCACCCAACATTAGAATCATCAATATGATATCTTTGAGCACTGGTTTTATTTCAAAGCTGTGATGACGAAGAGAGTTTTTTCAAGTTTTCTATCACCGAAGTTGGTCCTCCAAGGCGCTAACCAGTAGGGGACTAAACACTGAAAGGGGATTCCTTGCAAATTGGCTTCCCTGAATAGTGTTTTTGCGCAAAACGGTCCTCAGATTCAGAAGGGCATGTTCATACAAAAGCAAGGGCTCGTATGGGATTTGAACCTGGCTAGAGAGAACCTCTTGACATTCACTGTGTCATGAAGCTCGGTTGCGGTGACGAGCAAAAAATTTCCTTGATTACAGAACGACGAGTTAACAGCAAGGAAAGGGCTCATTAGGGATTTCAACCCGGGACCACTCTCACCCAAAATTAGAATTAGACCCCTAGACCATCAAGCCAAAGTCCTCATCAGGCTGGTTTACCTCAAGGTACTTTTGTTTCGGTTCATTTCCACTTGCACAACCGTCATAACATAGACAAGACTAGACATCCTAGAAAGTTCTACTTTCCTTTCCGATATGGCTCCAAGCTTAGGTCACCACACTAGCCATTTCAATTTAGTGGTATCGGTGCCCGCTACAGTTATTTTTTGCTTTTGTCTTTAGAGATCAAAGTAACATGGCTGAGCACTGGTTTTATTACACAGCTAGGGTTGCGTGGTGAAACGGGCGTTCCCTAAATATGGGCTTCCCTGAAAGGTGTACTGAGCAAAACTGGGCTCGGCTGCAGAAGGACAAGCTTATTTGAACCTTCTTGGATCACTCACGAACAAAGCAAGAAGCGAATACAGACCGTCCAGCTTGGAAAGCTTGGGCTCGTCCGGGAGTAAAATAAAACCCGGGACCTCTCGCACCCAAAGCGAGAATCATACCCCTAGACCAACGAGCCATACGAAGCCCACGAGGCACTATACCTTGCTAATATAGGTCCCTATCGTTCGGCGGGTTCACGCTCAACTTTTGAGGTAGTTGCACAAGATATTACTCTCTTAGAATTTTCAAGTCACCTATGCTTTTTTCAGGAATTATGTAGGGCTTTGCTGCTTTCGCTCTATTCAAACAGGGCTATAACTAATTGTTTTGGAGATGGGAGATATCCCGAAGCAGGGTTTTTGATTCCCCAGAAAGTCGCAACAAGCTATCCCCTATCATAACCAGCAAAAAAAAAAAAACAACAACAAAAAAAACGTTGTTTATTTAGCCACGATTTATTACCACTGCAATAATTCCATCAACTACATTCTGTTGGCTAGGGCACATCCCCAACCAGTGCTCTTTAGAGTGATTTTGTCTGAATTAGGTTATTTTTGTTATTCAGAGATGGACACTTCCAGGTACAATCCAAAGAACACAAAGGAAGCCAATATTAAGCGGTAGGAACTCGGAACTTACGTTGTCCTCGTGGTTAGTGTGCAAGATGCTCCTTTCATCCTCTACTGGAACGTTGCTGAAAATGATTTCTTCTGGAATTTGCATTCCCTGAAAAGGGCCTCTGTGATAAGCAGTCAAGCATAAATGCGCTCCTTATTCACAGCTGGATTCTTCACATCACAAGATGGTCTCGGCCAGCGTTGGACTAACTATCTTGTGAAACTTGTTTTGTGACACGGAGAGCTTGCTGGTTCTTACAGCCGAAGTTGGTACACCAAGACACCAAACCAGAGGTAGAAAGCGTGGATACCCTGAAAAGGGGCTTTTGTGATCATCAGACTAGCATCAACACAGTCCTTAATCAGAGCTGGACTGTTGACATCATAAGATGGCATTGGACTAACGATGATGGATAGCTTGCTTGCGGCGTGGGTGTCCGAGCGCGACAGCCCTCAGATACAGAAGGACAAGTTGAGGAAAAAGCAAGGGCTCATCTTGGTTTGGAACCTTTCTGGAGAGAACCTCTTGAGAGCCAAGCAGCCAGATCATCATGAAGCTCGGTTGAGGTGACGAGCAAAAATTTCCTCGATTACATAAGGAAGAGTTAACTGCAAGGTAAGGGCTCATCAGGGATTTCAACCCGAGACATCTCTCAGCCCAACATTAGAATCATACCCCTAGACCAACGAGTGAAATAGCCTATCTGGTTGTTTTACCTCAACGTACTGTTATTTTTGTTCATTTAAACACGCACAGGTTAGCACTGGTTTTATTACAAAGCTGTGATGACGTAGAGAGTTCACAAGTTCTCGTCACCTAAGTTGGCCCTCCACGATGCTAACCAATAGTGAGACCAAACCGGAAAGGGGTTGTCCCTGACGCTGGACTTCCCTGAAAGGTGTCAGAGCAAAAGGGGAGAAGGGTATGGAAGAACAAGTCCACAGAAACACATGCACCTATTTGCAAATGGAACCTCTCATGAACTAAACAGCCAAGCAACCCTGAGGTAGACTATTCCACATAACGCTTGGGCTCATCCGGGATTTGAACCCGGGACCTCTCGCACCCTAAGCGAGAATCATACCACTAGACCAACGAGCCAAACTGCCCACCAGTACTGCACCATGGACCACTGGTGTTCCACTGTACCCTACAAATGTATGTCCTTACAGTTCTGCAGGTTCATGCTAATAGTTTGAGATTGCACAAGATATTACTGTGAAAGATGTGAACGATGACGGATAGCTTGCTCGTGGTGACTAGTATGACCAAAATGAAACTCTGTTACAGAAGGGCAAGTTGCGAAACAAGCAAGCTCTCACCTTGCTAGAACTCGTGAGAACCAAGCAGTCAAGCAAGAACCAAGCAGACAGCTCTTGGCGTTCGAGTAACTACATCGCGGTTGAATTGAAGAGCAGTAAGAGCTCATTCAGGATTTCAACCGGCGACATCTCACACACAAAGTCAGAATCAAATCCCTCGCCCGACCAGCTAAACGGCCAATCTGGCTGTTTCAACCTTAGTCAATGACACAAACCGTTTCAATGTAGTGGAATAGGTGCCTGCTACACATATTTTTGTTTTTTTCAGAGATCAATATGATATCGTTGAGCACTGGTTTTATTTCAAAGCTGTGATGACGAAGAGAGTTTGCAAGTTCTCATCACCGAAGTTGGTCCTCCAAGGCGCTAACCAGTAGGGAGACTAAACCTGAAAGGGGAGTCCCTTCAAATGGGCTTCCCTGAATAGTGTTTTGTGCAAAACGGTCCTCAGATTCAGAAGGGCATGTTCAGACAAAAGCAAGGGCTCGTATGGGATTTGAACCTGGCTAGAGAGAACCTCTTGACATTCACTGTGTCATGAAGCTCGGTTGCGGTGACGAGCAAAAAATTTCCTTGATTACAGAACGACGAGTTAACAGCAAGGAAAGGGCTCATTAGGGATTTCAACCCGGGACCACTCTCACCCAAAATTAGAATTATACCCCTAGACCATCAAGCCAAAGTCCTCATCAGGCTGGTTTACCTCAAGGTACTTTTGTTTCGGTTCATTTCCACTTGCACAACCGTCATAACATAGACAAGACTAGACATCCTAGAAAGTTCTACTTTCCTTTCCGATATGGCTCCAAGCTTAGGTCACCACACTAGCCATTTCAATTTAGTGGTATCGGTGCCCGCTACAGTTATTTTTTGCTTTTGTCTTTAGAGATCAAAGTAACATGGCTGAGCACTGGTTTTATTACACAGCTAGGGTTGCGTGGTGAAACGGGCGTTCCCTAAATATGGGCTTCCCTGAAAGGTGTACTGAGCAAAACTGGGCTCGGCTGCAGAAGGACAAGCTTATTTGAACCTTCTTGGATCACTCACGAACAAAGCAAGAAGCGAATACAGACCGTCCAGCTTGGAAAGCTTGGGCTCGTCCGGGAGTAATGAAAACCCGGGACCTCTCGCACCCAAAGCGAGAATCATACCCCTAGACCAACGAGCCATACGAAGCCCACGAGGCACTATACCTTGCTAATATAGGTCCCTATCGTTCGGCGGGTTCACGCTCAACTTTTGAGGTAGTTGCACAAGATATTACTCTCTTAGAATTTTCAAGTCACCTATGCTTTTTTCAGGAATTATGTAGGGCTTTGCTGCTTTCGCTCTATTCAAACAGGGCTATAACTAATTGTTTTGGGAGATGGGAGATATCCCGAAGCAGGGTTTTTGATTCCCCAGAAAGTCGCAACAAGCTATCCCCTATCATAACCAGCAAAAAAAAAAAAAAAACAAACAACAAAAAAAACGTTGTTTATTTAGCCACGATTTATTACCACTGCAATAATTCCATCAACTACATTCTGTTGGCTAGGGCACATCCCCAACCAGTGCTCTTTAGAGTGATTTTGTCTGAATTAGGTTATTTTTGTTATTCAGAGATGGACACTTCCAGGTACAATCCAAAGAACACAAAGGAAGCCAATATTAAGCGGTAGGAACTCGGAACTTACGTTGTCCTCGTGGTTAGTGTGCAAGATGCTCCTTTCATCCTCTACTGGAACGTTGCTGAAAATGATTTCTTCTGGAATTTGCATTCCCTGAAAAGGGCCTCTGTGATAAGCAGTCAAGCATAAATGCGCTCCTTATTCACAGCTGGATTCTTCACATCACAAGATGGTCTCGGCCAGCGTTGGACTAACTATCTTGTGAAACTTGTTTTGTGACACGGAGAGCTTGCTGGTTCTTACAGCCGAAGTTGGTACACCAAGACACCAAACCAGAGGTAGAAAGCGTGGATACCCTGAAAAGGGGCTTTTGTGATCATCAGACTAGCATCAACACAGTCCTTAATCAGAGCTGGACTGTTGACATCATAAGATGGCATTGGACTAACGATGATGGATAGCTTGCTTGCGGCGTGGGTGTCCGAGCGCGACAGCCCTCAGATACAGAAGGACAAGTTGAGGAAAAAGCAAGGGCTCATCTTGGTTTGGAACCTTTCTGGAGAGAACCTCTTGAGAGCCAAGCAGCCAGATCATCATGAAGCTCGGTTGAGGTGACGAGCAAAAATTTCCTCGATTACATAAGGAAGAGTTAACTGCAAGGTAAGGGCTCATCAGGGATTTCAACCCGAGACATCTCTCACCCAACATTAGAATCATACCCCTAGCCCAACGAGTGAAATAGCCTATCTGGTTGTTTTACCTCAACGTACTGTTATTTTTGTTCATTTAAACACGCACAGGTTAGCACTGGTTTTATTACAAAGCTGTGATGACGTAGAGAGTTCACAAGTTCTCGTCACCTAAGTTGGCCCTCCACGATGCTAACCAATAGTGAGACCAAACCGGAAAGGGGTTGTCCCTGACGCTGGACTTCCCTGAAAGGTGTCAGAGCAAAAGGGAAGCAGGGTATGGAAGAACAAGTCCACAGAAACACATGCACCTATTTGCAAATGGAACCTGCCCAAACTGCCCACCGGTGCTGCACCATGGACCATGGACCACTGGTGTTCCACTGTACCCTACAAATGTATGTCCTTACAGTTCTGCAGGTTCATGCTAATAGTTTGAGATGGTTGCACAAGACATTACTGTGAAAGATGTGAACGATGACGGATAGCTTGCTCGTGGTGACTAGTATGACCAAAATGAAACTCTGTTACAGAAGGGCAAGTTGCGAAACAAGCAAGCTCTCACCTTGCTAGAACTCGTGAGAACCAAGCAGTCAAGCAAGAACAAGCAGACAGCTCTTGGCGTTCGAGTAACTACATCGCGGTTGAATTGAAGAGCTATAGTTCCCTCGATTACAGAGGGACAAGTTAAAACGAAGGTAAGAGCTCATTCAGGAATTCAACCGGCGACATCGCACACACAAAGTCAGAATCAAATCCCTCGCCCGACCAGCTAAACGGCCAATCTGGCTGTTTCAACCTTAGTCCATGACACAAACCGTTTCAATGTAGTGGAATAGGTGCCTGCTACACATATTTTTGTTTTTTTCAGAGATCAATATGATATCGTTGAGCACTGGTTTTATTCAAAGCTGTGATGACGAAGAGAGTTTGCAAGTTCTCATCACCGAAGTTGGTCCTCCAAGGCGCTAACCAGTAGGGAGACTAAACCTGAAAGGGGAGTCCTTGCAAATGGGCTTCCCTGAATAGTGTTTTGCGCAAAACGGTCCTCAGATTCAGAAGGGCATGTTCAGACAAAAGCAAGGGCTCGTATGGGATTTGAACCTGGCTAGAGAGAACCTCTTGACATTCACTGTGTCATGAAGCTCGGTTGCGGTGACGAGCAAAAAATTTCCTTGATTACAGAACGACGAGTTAACAGCAAGGAAAGGGCTCATTAGGGATTTCAACCCGGGACCACTCTCACCCAAAATTAGAATTAGACCCCTAGACCATCAAGCCAAAGTCCTCATCAGGCTGGTTACCTCAAGGTACTTTTGTTTCGGTTCATTTCCACTTGCACAACCGTCATAACATAGACAAGACTAGACATCCTAGAAAGTTCTACTTTCCTTTCCGATATGGCATCCAAGCTTAGGTCACCACACTAGCCATTTCAATTTAGTGGTATCGGTGCCCGCTACAGTTATTTTTTGCTTTTGTCTTTAGAGATCAAAGTAACATGGCTGAGCACTGGTTTTATTACACAGCTAGGGTTGCGTGGTGAAACGGGCGTTCCCTAAATATGGGCTTCCCTGAAAGGTGTACTGAGCAAAACTGGGCTCGGCTGCAGAAGGACAAGCTTATTTGAACCTTCTTGGATCACTCACGAACAAAGCAAGAAGCGAATACAGACCGTCCAGCTTGGAAAGCTTGGGCTCGTCCGGGAGTAAAATAAAACCCGGGACCTCTCGCACCCAAGCGAGAATCATACCCCTAGACCAACGAGCCATACGAAGCCCACGAGGCACTATACCTTGCTAATATAGGTCCCTATCGTTCGGCGGGTTCGCGCTCAACTTTTGAGGTAGTTGCACAAGATATTACTCTCTTAGAATTTTCAAGTCACCTATGCTTTTTTCAGGAATTATGTAGGGCTTTGCTGCTTTCGCTCTATTCAAACAGGGCTATAACTAATTGTTTTGGGAGATGGGAGATATCCCGAAGCAGGGTTTTTTGATTCCCCAGAAAGTCGCCACAAGCTATCCCCTATCATGACCAGCAAAAAAAAAACAAACAAACAAACAAAAAAAACGTTGTTTATTTAGCCACGATTTATTACCACTGCAATAATTCCATCAACTACATTCTGTTGGCTAGGGGACATCCCCAACCAGTGCTCTTTAGAGTGATTTTGTCTGAATTAGGTTATTTTTGTTATTCAGAGATGGACACTTCCAGGTACAATCCAAAGAACACAAAGGAAGCCAATATTAAGCGGTAGGAACTCGGAACTTACGTTGTCCTCATGGTTAGTGTGCAAGATGCTCCTTTCATCCTCTACTGGAACGTTGCCTGAAAATGATTTCTTCTGGAATTTGCATTCCCTGAAAAGGGCCTCTGTGATAAGCAGTCAAGCATAAATGCGCTCCTTATTCACAGCTGGATTCTTCACATCACAAGATGGTCTCGGCCAGCGTTGGACTAACTATCTTGTGAAACTTGTTTTGTGACACGGAGAGCTTGCTGGTTCTTACAGCCGAAGTTGGTACACCAAGACACCAAACCAAAGGTAGAAAGCGTGGATACCCTGAAAAGGGGCTTTTGTGATCATCAGACTAGCAGCAACACAGTCCTTAATCAGAGCTGGACTGTTGACATCATAAGATGGCATTGGACTAACGATGATGGATAGCTTGCTTGCGGCGTGGGTGTCCCGAGCGCGACAGCCCTCAGATACAGAAGGACAAGTTGAGGAAAAGCAAGGGCTCATCTTGGTTTGGAACCTTTCTGGAGAGAACCTCTTGAGAGCCAAGCAGCCAGATCATCATGAAGCTCGGTTGAGGTGACGAGCAAAAATTTCCTCGATTACATAAGGAAGAGTTAACTGCAAGGTAAGGGCTCATCAGGGATTTCAACCCGAGACATCTCTCACCCAACATTAGAATCATACCCCTAGACCAACGAGTGAAATAGCCTATCTGGTTGTTTTACCTCAACGTACTGTTATTTTTGTTCATTTAAACACGCACAGGTTAGCACTGGTTTTATTACAAAGCTGTGATGACGTAGAGAGTTCACAAGTTCTCGTCACCTAAGTTGGCCCTCCACGATGCTAACCAATAGTGAGACCAAAACCGGAAAGGGGTTGTCCCTGACGCTGGACTTCCCTGAAAGGTGTCAGAGCAAAAGGGAAGCAGGGTATGGAAGAACAAGTCCACAGAAACACATGCACCTATTTGCAAATGGAACCTCTCATGAACTAAACAGCCAGGCAACCCTGAGGTAGACTATTCGACATAACGCTTGGGCTCATCCGGGATTTGAACCGGGACCTCTCGCACCCTAAGCGAGAATCATACCCACTAGACCAACGAGCCAAACTGGCCCACATGGTGCTGCAACATGGACCACTGGTGTTCCACTGTACCCTACAAATGTATGTCCTTACAGTTCTGCAGGTTCATGCTAATAGTTTGAGATGGTTGCCACAAGACATTACTGTGAAAGATGTGAACGATGACGGATAGCTGCTCGTGTGACTAGTATGACCAAAATGAAACTCTGTTACAGAAGGGCAAGTTGCGAAACAAGCAAGCTCTCACCTGCTAGAACTCGTGAGATTACCAAGCAGTCAAGCAAGAACAAAGCAGACAAGCTCTTGGCGTTCGAGTAACACATCGCGGTTGAAATACAGTTCCCGGTCGAATTGAAGCAGTAAGAGCTCATTCAGGAATTTCAACCGGCGACATCCTCACACACAAAGTCAGAATCAAATCCCTCGCCCTACCAGCCTAAACAGGCCCAATCCTGGCTGTTTCAACCTTAGTCCATGACACAAACCGTTTCAATGTAGTGGAATAGGTGCCTGCTACACATATTTTTGTTTTTTTCAGAGATCAATATGATATCGTTGAGCACTGGTTTTATTTCAAAGCTGTGATGACGAAGAGAGTTTGGCAAGTTCTCATCACCGAAGTTGGTCCTCCAAGGCGCTAACCAGTAGGGAGACTAAACCTGAAAGGGGAGTCCTTGCAAATGGGCTTCCCTGAATAGTGTTTTGCGCAAAACGGTCCTCAGATTCAGAAGGGCATGTTCAGACAAAAGCAAGGGCTCGTATGGGATTTGAACCTGGCTAGAGAGAACCTCTTGACATTCACTGTGTCATGAAGCTCGGTTGCTGGTGGACGAGCAAAAAATTTCCTTGATTACAGAACGACGAGTTAACAGCAAGGAAAGGGCTCATTAGGGATTTCAACCCGGGGACCACTCTCACCCAAAATTAGAATTAGACCCCTAGACCATCAAGCCAAAGTCCTCATCAGGCTGGTTTACCTCAAGGTACTTTTGTTTCGGTTCATTTCCACTTGCACAACCGTCATAACATAGACAAGACTAGACATCCTAGAAAGTTCTACTTTCCTTTCCGATATGGCTCCAAGCTTAGGTCACCACACTAGCCATTTCAATTAGTGGTATCGGTGCCCGCTACAGTTATTTTTTGCTTTTGTCTTTAGAGATCAAAGTAACATGGCTGAGCACTGGTTTTATTACACAGCTAGGGTTGCGTGGTGAAACGGGGCGTTCCCTAAATATGGGCTTCCCTGAAAGGTGTACTGAGCAAAACTGGGCTCGGCTGCAGAAGGACAAGCTTATTTGAACCTTCTTGGATCACTCACGAACAAAGCAAGAAGCGAATACAGACCGTCCAGCTTGGAAAGCTTGGGCTCGTCCGGGAGTAAATAAAACCCGGGACCTCTCGCACCCAAAGCGAGAATCATACCCCTAGACCAACGAGCCATACGAAGCCCACGAGGCACTATACCTTGCTAATATAGGTCCCTATCGTTCGGGACGGGTTCACGCTCAACTTTTGAGGTAGTTGCACAAGATATTACTCTCTTAGAATTTTCAAGTCACCTATGCTTTTTCAGGATTATGTAGGGCTTTGCTGCTTTCGCTCTATTCAAACAGGGCTATAACTAATTGTTTTGGGAGATGGGAGATATCCCGAAGCAGGTTTTTGATTCCCCAGAAAGTCGCCACAAGCTATCCCCTATCATAACCAGCAAAAAAAAACAAACAAACAACAAAAAAAAACGTTGTTTATTTAGCCACGATTTATTACCACTGCAATAATTCCATCAACTACATTCTGTTGGCTAGGGGACATCCCCAACCAGTGCTCTTTAGAGTGATTTTGTCTGAATTAGGTTATTTTTGTTATTCAGAGATGGACACTTCCAGTACAATCCAAAGAACACAAGGAAGCCAATATTAAGCGGTAGGAACTCGGAACTTACGTTGTCCTCATGGTTAGTGTGCAAGATGCTCCTTTCATCCTCTACTGGAACGTTGCTGAAAA
>NW_026521167.1:0-100723 GCF_001660625.3 Ictalurus punctatus
AAGCTTGCTCGTGGTGACTAGTATGACCAAAATGAAACTCTGTTACAGAAGGGCAAGTTGCGAAACAAGCAAGCTCTCACCTTGTTAGAACTCGTGAGAACCAAGCAGTCAAGCAAGAACCAAGCAGACAGCTCTTGGCGTTCGAGTAACTACATCGCAGTTGAATTGAAGAGCAGTAAGAGCTCATTCAGGATTTCAACCGGCGACATCTCACACACAAAGTCAGAATCAAATCCCTCGCCCGACCAGCTAAACGGCCAATCTGGCTGTTTCAACCTTAGTCCATGACACAAACCGTTTCAATGTAGTGGAATAGGTGCCTGCTGCACATATTTTGTTTTTTTTTCAGAGATCAATATGATATCGTTGAGCACTGGTTTTATTTCAAAGCTGTGATGACGAAGAGAGTTTTGCAAGTTCTCATCACCGAAGTTGGTTCCTCCAAGGCGCTAACCAGTAGGGAGGACTAAACCTGAAAGGGGAGTCCTTGCAAATGGGCTTCCCTGAATAGTGTTTTGCGCAAAACGGTCCTCAGATTCAGAAGGGCATGTTCAGACAAAAGCAAGGGCTCGTATGGGATTTGAACCTGGCTAGAGAGAACCTCTTGACATTCACTGTGTCATGAAGCTCGGCTGCGGTGACGAGCAAAAAATTTCCTTGATTACAGAACGACGAGTTAACAGCAAGGAAAGGGCTCATTAGGGATTTCAACCCGGGGACCACTCTCACCCAAAATTAGAATTATACCCCTAGACCATCAAGCCAAGTCCTCATCAGGCTGGTTTACCTCAAGGTACTTTTGTTTCGGTTCATTTCCACTTGCACAACCGTCATAACATAGACAAGACTAGACATCCTAGAAAGTTCTACTTTCCTTTCCGATATGGCTCCAAGCTTAGGTCACCACACTAGCCATTTCAATTTAGTGGTATCGGTGCCCGCTACAGTTATTTTTTGCTTTTGTCTTTAGAGATCAAAGTAACATGGCTGAGCACTGGTTTTATTACACAGCTAGGGTGCGTGGTGAAAACGGGCGTTCCCTAAATATGGGCTTCCCTGAAAGGTGTACTGAGCAAAAACTGGGTCGGCTGCAGAAGGACAAGCTTATTTGAACCTTCTTGGATCACTCACGAGCAAAGCAAGAAGCGAATACAGACCGTCCAGCTTGGAAAGCTTGGGCTCGTCCGGGAGAATAAAACCCGGGACCTCTCGCACCCAAAGCGAGAATCATACCCTAGACAACGAGCCATACGAAGCCCACGAGGCACTATACCTTGCTAATATAGGTCCCTATCGTTCGGCGGGTTCACGCTCAACTTTTGAGGTAGTTGCAAAGATATTACTCTCTTAGAATTTTCAAGTCACCTATGCTTTTTTCAGGAATTATGTAGGGCTTTGCTGCTTTCGCTCTATTCAAACAGGGCTATAACTAATTGTTTTGGGAGATGGGGAGATATCCCGAGCAGGGTTTTTGATTCCCCAGAAAGTCGCAACAAGCTATCCCCTATCATAACCAGCAAAAAAAAAAAAAAAAACAACAAAAAAAACGTTGTTTATTTAGCCACGATTTATTACCACTGCAATAATTCATCAACTACATTCTGTTGGCTAGGGGGACATCCCAACCAGTGCTCTTTAGAGTGATTTTGTCTGAATTAGGTTATTTTTGTTATTCAGAGATGGACACTTCCAGGTACAATCCAAAGAACACAAAGGAAGCAATATTAAGCGGTAGGAACTCGGAACTTACGTTGTCCTCATGGTTAGTGTGCAAGATGCTCCTTTCATCCTCTACTGGAACGTTGCTGAAAATGATTTCTTCTGGAATTTGCATTCCCTGAAAAGGGCCTCTGTGATAAGCAGTCAAGCATAAATGCGCTCCTTATTCACAGCTGGATTCTTCACATCACAAGATGGTCTCGGCCAGCGTTGGACTAACTATCTTGTGAAACTTGTTTTGTGACACGGAGAGCTTGCTGGTTCTTACAGCCGAAGTTGGTACACCAAGACACCAAACCAGAGGTAGAAAGCGTGGATACCCTGAAAAGGGGCTTTTGTGATCATCAGACTAGCATCAACACAGTCCTTAATCAGAGCTGGACTGTTGACATCATAAGATGGCATTGGACTAACGATGATGGATAGCTTGCTTGCGGCGTGGGTGTCCGAGCGCGACAGCCCTCAGATACAGAAGGACAAGTTGAGGAAAAAGCAAGGGCTCATCTTGGTTTGGAACCTTTCTGGAGAGAACCTCTTGAGAGCCAAGCAGCCAGATCATCATGAAACTCGGTTGAGGTGACGAGCAAAAAATTTCCTCGATTACATAAGGAAGAGTTAACTGCAAGGTAAGGGCTCATCAGGGATTTCAACCCGAGACATCTCTCACCCAACATTAGAATCATACCCCCTAGACCAACGAGTGAAATAGCCTATCTGGTTGTTTTACCTCAACGTACTGTTATTTTTGTTCATTTAAACACGCACAGGTTAGCACTGGTTTTATTACAAAGCTGTGATGACGTAGAGAGTTCACAAGTTCTTGTCACCTAAGTTGGCCCTCCACGATGCTAACCAATAGTGAGACCAAACCGGAAAGGGGTTGTCCCTGACGCTGGACTTCCCTGAAAGGTGTCAGAGCAAAAGGGAAGCAGGGTATGGAAGAACAAGTCCACAGAAACACATGCACCTATTTGCAAATTTAACCTGCCCAAACTGCCCACCGGTGCTGCACTATGGACCATGGACCACTGGTGTTCCACTGTACCCTACAAATGTATGTCCTTACAGTTCTGCAGGTTCATGCTAATAGTTTGAGATGGTTGCACAAGACATTACTGTGAAAGATGTGAATGATGACGGAAAGCTTGCTCGTGGTGACTAGTATGACCAAAATGAAACTCTGTTACAGAAGGGCAAGTTGCGAAACAAGCAAGCTCTCACCTTGTTAGAACTCGTGAGAACCAAGCAGTCAAGCAAGAACCCAAGCAGACAGCTCTTGGCGTTCGAGTAACTACATCGCAGTTGAATTGAAGAGCAGTAAGAGCTCATTCAGGATTTCAACCGGCGACATCTCACACACAAAGTCAGAATCAAATCCCTCGCCCGACCAGCTAAACGGCCAATCTGGCTGTTTCAACCTTAGTCCATGACACAAAACCGTTTCAATGTAGTGGAATAGGTGCCTGCTACACATATTTTTGTTTTTTTCAGAGATCAATATGATATCGTTGAGCACTGGTTTTATTTCAAAGCTGTGATGACGAAGAGAGTTTGCAAGTTTGCAAGTTGGCTAGGGGACATCCCCAACCAGTGCTCTTTAGAGTGATTTTGTCTGAATTAGGTTATTTTTGTTATTCAGAGATGGACACTTCCAGGTACAATCCAAAGAACACAAAGGGAAGCCAATATTAAGCGGTAGGAACTCGGAACTTACGTTGTCCTCATGGTTAGTGTGCAAGATGCTCCTTTCATCCTCTACTGGAACGTTGCTGAAAATGATTTCTTCTGGAATTTGCATTCCCTGAAAAGGGCCTCTGTGATAAGCAGTCAAGCATAAATGCGCTCCTTATTCACAGCTGGATTCTTCACATCACAAGATGGTCTCGGCCAGCGTTGGACTAACTATTTTGTGAAACTTGTTTTGTGACACGGAGAGCTTGCTGGTTCTTACAGCCGAAGTTGGTACACCAAGACACCAAACCAGAGGTAGAAAGCGTGGATACCCTGAAAAGGGGCTTTTGTGATCATCAGACTAGCATCAACACAGTCCTTAATCAGAGCTGGACTGTTTGACATCATAAGATGGCATTGGACTAACGATGATGGATAGCTTGCTTGCGGCGTGGGTGTCCGAGCGCGACAGCCCTCAGATACAGAAGGACAAGTTGAGGAAAAAGCAAGGGCTCATCTTGGTTTGGAACCTTTCTGGAGAGAACCTCTTGAGAGCCAAGCAGCCAGATCATCATGAAGCTCGGTTGAGGTGACGAGCAAAATTTCCTCGAATACATAAGGAAGAGTTAACTGCAAGGTAAGGGCTCATCAGGGATTTCAACCCGAGACATCTCTCACCCAACATTAGAATCATACCCCTAGACCAACGAGTGAAATAGCCTATCTGGTTGTTTTACCTCAACGTACTGTTATTTTTGTTCATTTAAACACGCACAGGTTAGCACTGGTTTTATTACAAAGCTGTGATGACGTAGAGAGTTCACAAGTTCTCGTCACCTAAGTTGGCCCTCCACGATGCTAACCAATAGTGAGACCAAACCGGAAAGGGGTTTTCCCTGACGCTGGACTTCCCTGAAAGGTGTCAGAGCAAAAAGGAAGCAGGTTATGGAAGAACAAGTCCACAGAAACACATGCACCTATTTGCAAATGGAACCTCTCATGAACTAAACAGCCAGGCAACCCTGAGGTAGACTATTCGACATAACGCTTGGGCTCATCCGGGATTTGAACCCGGGACCTCTCGCACCCTAAGCGAGAATCATACCACTAGACCAACGAGCCAAACTGCCCACCGGTGCTGCGCCATGGACCACTGGTGTTCCACTGTACCCTACAAATGTATGTCCTTACAGTTCTGCAGGTTCATGCTAATAGTTTGAGATGGTTGCACAAGACATTACTGTGAAAGATGTGAACGATGACGGATAGCTTGCTCGTGGTGACTAGTATGACCAAAATGAAACTCTGTTACAGAAGGGCAAGTTGCGAAACAAGCAAGCTCTCACCTTGCTAGAACTCGTGAGAACCAAGCAGTCAAGCAAGAACCAAGCAGACAGCTCTTGGCGTTCGAGTAACTACATCGCGGTTGAATTGAAGAGCTATAGTTCCCTCGATTACAGAGGGACAAGTTAAAACGAAGGTAAGAGCTCATTCAGGAATTCAAACCGGCGACATCGCACACACAAAGTCAGAATCAAATCCCTCGCCCGACCAGCTAACGGCCAATCTGGCTGTTTCAACCTTAGTCCATGACACAAAACCGTTTCAATGTAGTGGAATAGGTGCCTGCTACACATATTTTTGTTTTTTCAGAGATCAATATGATATCGTTGAGCACTGGTTTATTTCAAAGCTGTGATGACGAAGAGAGTTTGCAAGTTCTCATCACCGAAGTTGGTCCTCCAAGGCGCTAACCAGTAGGGAGACTAAACCTGAAAGGGGAGTCCTTGCAAATGGGCTTCCCTGAATAGTGTTTTGCGCAAAACGGTCCTCAGATTCAGAAGGGCATGTTCAGACAAAAGCAAGGGCTCGTATGGGATTTGAACCTGGCTAGAGAGAACCTCTTGACATTCACTGTGTCATGAAGCTCGGTTGCGGTGACGAGCAAAAAATTTCCTTGATTACAGAACGACGAGTTAACAGCAAGGAAAGGGCTCATTAGGGATTTCAACCCGGGACCACTCTCACCCAAAAATTAGAATTAGACCCCTAGACCATCAAGCCAAAGTCCTCATCAGGCTGGTTTACCTCAAGGTACTTTTGTTTCGGTTCATTTCCACTTGCACAACCGTCATAACATAGACAAGACTAGACATCCTAGAAAGTTCTACTTTCCTTTCCGATATGGCTCCAAGCTTAGGTCACCACACTAGCCATTTCAATTTAGTGGTATCGGTGCCCGCTACAGTTATTTTTTGCTTTTGTCTTTAGAGATCAAAGTAACATGGCTGAGCACTGGTTTTATTACACAGCTAGGGTTGCGTGGTGAAACGGGCGTTCCCTAAATATGGGCTTCCCTGAAAGGTGTACTGAGCAAAACTGGCTCGGCTGCAGAAGGACAAGCTTATTTGAACCTTCTTGGATCACTCACGAACAAAGCAAGAAGCGAATACAGACCGTCCAGCTTGGAAAGCTTGGGCTCGTCCGTGAGTAAAAATAAAACCCGGGACCTCTCACACCCAAAGCGAGAATCATACCCCTAGACCAACGAGCCATACGAAGCCCACGAGGCACTGTACCTTGCTAATATAGGTCCCTATCGTTCGGCGGGTTCACGCTCAACTTTTGAAGTAGTTGCACAAGATATTACTCTCTTAGAATTTTCAAGTCACCTATGCTTTTTTCAGGAAATATGTAGGGCTTTGCTGCTTTCGCTCTATTCAAACAGGGCTATAACTAATTGTTTTGGGAGATGGGAGATATCCCGAAGCAGGGTTTTTGATTCCCCAGAAAGTCGCAACAAGCTATCCCCTATCATAACCAGCAAAAAAAAAAAAAACAAACAACAAAAAAAAACGTTGTTTATTTAGCCACGATTTATTACCACTGCAATAATTCCATCAACTACATTCTGTTGGCTAGGGGACATCCCCAACCAGTGCTCTTTAGAGTGATTTTGTCTGAATTAGGTTATTTTTGTTATTCAGAGATGGACACTTCCAGGTACAATCCAAAGAACACAAAGGAAGCCAATATTAAGCGGTAGGAACTCGGAACTTACGTTGTCCTCATGGTTAGTGTGCAAGATGCTCCTTTCATCCTCTACTGGAACGTTGCTGAAAATGGCGAGATATAATAAGCGAGAATCATACCACTAGACCAACGAGCCAAACTGCCCACCGGTGCTGCGCCATGGACCACTGGTGTTCCACTGTACCCTACAAATGTATGTCCTTACAGTTCTGCAGGTTCATGCTAATAGTTTGAGATGGTTGCACAAGACATTACTGTGAAAGATGTGAACGATGACGGATAGCTTGCTCGTGGTGACTAGTATGACCAAAATGAAACTCTGTTACAGAAGGGCAAGTTGCGAAACAAGCAAGCTCTCACCTTGCTAGAACTCGTGAGAACCAAGCAGTCAAGCAAGAACAAAGCAGACAGCTCTTGGCGTTCGAGTAACTACATCGCGGTTGAATTGAAGAGCTATAGTTCCCTCGATTACAGAGGGACAAGTTAAAACGAAGGTAAGAGCTCATTCAGGAATTCAACCGGCGACATCTCACACACAAAGTCAGAATCAAATCCCTCGCCCGACCAGCTAAACGGCCAATCTGGCTGTTTCAACCTTAGTCCATGACACAAACCGTTTCAATGTAGTGGAATAGGTGCCTGCTACACATATTTTTGTTTTTTTCAGAGATCAATATGATATCGTTGAGCACTGGTTTTATTTCAAAGCTGTGATGACGAAGAGAGTTTGCAAGTTCTCATCACCGAAGTTGGTCCTCCAAGGCGCTAACCAGTAGGGAGACTAAACCTGAAAGGGGAGTCCTTGCAAATGGGCTTCCCTGAATAGTGTTTTGCGCAAAACGGTCCTCAGATTCAGAAGGGCATGTTCAGACAAAAGCAAGGGCTCGTATGGGATTTGAACCTGGCTAGAGAGAACCTCTTGACATTCACTGTGTCATGAAGCTCGGTTGCGGTGACGAGCAAAAAATTTCCTTGATTACAGAACGACGAGTTAACAGCAAGGAAAGGGCTCATTAGGGATTTCAACCCGGGACCACTCTCACCCAAAATTAGAATTAGACCCCTAGACCATCAAGCCAAAGTCCTCATCAGGCCGGTTTACCGCAAGGTACTTTTGTTTCGGTTCATTTCCACTTGCACAACCGTCATAACATAGACAAGTCTAGACATCCTAGAAAGTTCTACTTTCCTTTCCGATATGGCTCCAAGCTTAGGTCACCACACTAGCCATTTCAATTTAGTGGTATCGGTGCCCGCTACAGTTATTTTTTGCTTTTGTCTTTAGAGATCAAAGTAACATGGCTGAGCACTGGTTTTATTACACAGCTAGGGTTGCGTGGTGAAACGGGCGTTCCCTAAATATGGGCTTCCCTGAAAGGTGTACTGAGCAAAACTGGGCTCGGCTGCAGAAGGACAAGCTTATTTGAACCTTCTTGGATCACTCACGAACAAAGCAAGAAGCGAATACAGACCGTCCAGCTTGGAAAGCTTGGGCTCGTCCGGGAGTAAAATAAAACCCGGGACCTCTCGCACCCAAAGCGAGAATCATACCCCTAGACCAACGAGCCATACGAAGCCCACGAGGCACTCTACCTTGCTAATATAGGTCCCTATCGTTCGGCGGGTTCACGCTCAACTTTTGAGGTAGTTGCACAAGATATTACTCTCTTAGAATTTTCAAGTCACCTATGCTTTTTTCAGGAATTATGTAGGGCTTTGCTGCTTTCGCTCTATTCAAACAGGGCTATAACTAATTGTTTTGGGAGATGGGAGATATCCCGAAGCAGGGTTTTTGATTCCCCAGAAAGTCGCCACAAGCTATCCCCTATCATAACCAGCAAAAAAAAACAAACAAACAACAAAAAAAAACGTTGTTTATTTAGCCACGATTTATTACCACTGCAATAATTCCATCAACTACATTCTGTTGGCTAGGGGACATCCCCAACCAGTGCTCTTTAGAGTGATTTTGTCTGAATTAGGTTATTTTTGTTATTCAGAGATGGACACTTCCAGGTACAATCCAAAGAACACAAAGGAAGCCAATATTAAGCGGTAGGAACTCGGAACTTACGTTGTCCTCATGGTTAGTGTGCAAGATGCTCCTTTCATCCTCTACTGGAACGTTGCTGAAAATGGCGAGATATAATAAGCGAGAATCATACCACTAGACCAACGAGCCAAACTGCCCACCGGTGCTGCGCCATGGACCACTGGTGTTCCACTGTACCCTACAAATGTATGTCCTTACAGTTCTGCAGGTTCATGCTAATAGTTTGAGATGGTTGCACAAGACATTACTGTGAAAGATGTGAACGATGACGGATAGCTTGCTCGTGGTGACTAGTATGACCAAAATGAAACTCTGTTACAGAAGGGCAAGTTGCGAAACAAGCAAGCTCTCACCTTGCTAGAACTCGTGAGAACCAAGCAGTCAAGCAAGAACAAAGCAGACAGCTCTTGGCGTTCGAGTAACTACATCGCGGTTGAATTGAAGAGCTATAGTTCCCTCGATTACAGAGGGACAAGTTAAAACGAAGGTAAGAGCTCATTCAGGAATTCAACCGGCGACATCGCACACACAAAGTCAGAATCAAATCCCTCGCCCGACCAGCTAAACGGCCAATCTGGCTGTTTCAACCTTAGTCCATGACACAAACCGTTTCAATGTAGTGGAATAGGTGCCTGCTACACATATTTTTGTTTTTTTCAGAGATCAATATGATATCGTTGAGCACTGGTTTTATTTCAAAGCTGTGATGACGAAGAGAGTTTGCAAGTTCTCATCACCGAAGTTGGTCCTCCAAGGCGCTAACCAGTAGGGAGACTAAACCTGAAAGGGGAGTCCTTGCAAATGGGCTTCCCTGAATAGTGTTTTGCGCAAAACGGTCCTCAGATTCAGAAGGGCATGTTCAGACAAAAGCAAGGGCTCGTATGGGATTTGAACCTGGCTAGAGAGAACCTCTTGACATTCACTGTGTCATGAAGCTCGGTTGCGGTGACGAGCAAAAAATTTCCTTGATTACAGAACGACGAGTTAACAGCAAGGAAAGGGCTCATTAGGGATTTCAACCCGGGACCACTCTCACCCAAAATTAGAATTAGACCCCTAGACCATCAAGCCAAAGTCCTCATCAGGCTGGTTTACCTCAAGGTACTTTGTTTCGGTTCATTTCCACTTGCACAACCGTCATAACATAGACAAGACTAGACATCCTAGAAAGTTCTACTTTCCTTTCCGATATGGCACCAAGCTTAGGTCACCACACTAGCCATTTCAATTTAGTGGTATCGGTGCCCGCTACAGTTATTTTTTGCTTTTGTCTTTAGAGATCAAAGTAACATGGCTGAGCACTGGTTTTATTACACAGCTAGGGTTGCGTGGTGAAACGGGCGTTCCCTAAATATGGGCTTCCCTGAAAGGTGTACTGAGCAAAACTGGGCTCGGCTGCAGAAGGACAAGCTTATTTGAACCTTCTTGGATCACTCACGAACAAAGCAAGAAGCGAATACAGACCGTCCAGCTTGGAAAGCTTGGGCTCGTCCGGGAGTAAAATAAAACCCGGGACCTCTCGCACCCAAAGCGAGAATCATACCCCTAGACCAACGAGCCATACGAAGCCCACGAGGCACTATACCTTGCTAATATAGGTCCCTATCGTTCGGCGGGTTCGCGCTCAACTTTTGAGGTAGTTGCACAAGATATTACTCTCTTAGAATTTTCAAGTCACCTATGCTTTTTTCAGGAATTATGTAGGGCTTTGCTGCTTTCGCTCTATTCAAACAGGGCTATAACTAATTGTTTTGGGAGATGGGAGATATCCCGAAGCAGGGTTTTTGATTCCCCAGAAAGTCGCCACAAGCTATCCCCTATCATGACCAGCAAAAAAAAAAAAACAAACAACAAAAAAACGTTGTTTATTTAGCCACGATTTATTACCACTGCAATAATTCCATCAACTACATTCTGTTGGCTAGGGGACATCCCCAACCAGTGCTCTTTAGAGTGATTTTGTCTGAATTAGGTTATTTTTGTTATTCAGAGATGGACACTTCCAGGTACAATCCAAAGAACACAAAGGAAGCCAATATTAAGCGGTAGGAACTCGGAACTTACGTTGTCCTCATGGTTAGTGTGCAAGATGCTCCTTTCATCCTCTACTGGAACGTTGCTGAAAATAATTTCTTCTGGAATTTGCATTCCCTGAAAAGGGCCTCTGTGATAAGCAGTCAAGCATAAATGCGCTCCTTATTCACAGCTGGATTCTTCACATCACAAGATGGTCTCGGCCAGCGTTGGACTAACTATCTTGTGAAACTTGTTTTGTGACACGGAGAGCTTGCTGGTTCTTACAGCCGAAGTTGGTACACCAAGACACCAAACCAAAGGTAGAAAGCGTGGATACCCTGAAAAGGGGCTTTTGTGATCATCAGACTAGCAGCAACACAGTCCTTAATCAGAGCTGGACTGTTGACATCATAAGATGGCATTGGACTAACGATGATGGATAGCTTGCTTGCGGCGTGGGTGTCCGAGCGCGACAGCCCTCAGATACAGAAGGACAAGTTGAGGAAAAAGCAAGGGCTCATCTTGGTTTGGAACCTTTCTGGAGAGAACCTCTTGAGAGCCAAGCAGCCAGATCATCATGAAGCTCGGTTGAGGTGACGAGCAAAAATTTCCTCGATTACATAAGGAAGAGTTAACTGCAAGGTAAGGGCTCATCAGGGATTTCAACCCGAGACATCTCTCACCCAACATTAGAATCATACCCCTAGACCAACGAGTGAAATAGCCTATCTGGTTGTTTTACCTCAACGTACTGTTATTTTTGTTCATTTAAACACGCACAGGTTAGCACTGGTTTTATTACAAAGCTGTGATGACGTAGAGAGTTCACAAGTTCTCGTCACCTAAGTTGGCCCTCCACGATGCTAACCAATAGTGAGACCAAACCGGAAAGGGGTTTTCCCTGACGCTGGACTTCCCTGAAAGGTGTCAGAGCAAAAAGTAAGCAGGGTATGGAAGAACAAGTCCACAGAAACACATGCACCTATTTGCAAATGGAACCTCTCATGAACTAAACAGCCAGGCAACCCTGAGGTAGACTATTCGACATAACGCTTGGGCTCATCCGGGATTTGAACCCGGGACCTCTCGCACCCGAAGCGAGAATCATACCACTAGACCAACGAGCCAAACTGCCCACCGGTGCTGCGTCATGGACCACTGGTGTTCCACTGTACCCTACAAATGTATGTCCTTACAGTTCTGCAGGTTCATGCTAATAGTTTGAGATGGTTGCACAAGACATTACTGTGAAAGATGTGAACGATGACGGATAGCTTGCTCGTGGTGACTAGTATGACCAAAATGAAACTCTGTTACAGAAGGGCAAGTTGCGAAACAAGCAAGCTCTCACCTTGCTAGAACTCGTGAGAACCAAGCAGTCAAGCAAGAACAAAGCAGACAGCTCTTGGCGTTCGAGTAACTACATCGCGGTTGAATTGAAGAGCTATAGTTCCCTCGATTACAGAGGGACAAGTTAAAACGAAGGTAAGAGCTCATTCAGGAATTCAACCGGCGACATCGCACACACAAAGTCAGAATCAAATCCCTCGCCCGACCAGCTAAACGGCCAATCTGGCTGTTTCAACCTTAGTCCATGACACAAACCGTTTCAATGTAGTGGAATAGGTGCCTGCTACACATATTTTTGTTTTTTTCAGAGATCAATATGATATCGTTGAGCACTGGTTTTATTTCAAAGCTGTGATGACGAAGAGAGTTTGCAAGTTCTCATCACCGAAGTTGGTCCTCCAAGGCGCTAACCAGTAGGGAGACTAAACCTGAAAGGGGAGTCCTTGCAAATGGGCTTCCCTGAATAGTGTTTTGCGCAAAACGGTCCTCAGATTCAGAAGGGCATGTTCAGACAAAAGCAAGGGCTCGTATGGGATTTGAACCTGGCTAGAGAGAACCTCTTGACATTCACTGTGTCATGAAGCTCGGTTGCGGTGACGAGCAAAAAATTTCCTTGATTACAGAACGACGAGTTAACAGCAAGGAAAGGGCTCATGAGGGATTTCAACCCGGGACCACTCTCACCCAAAATTAGAATTAGACCCCTAGACCATCAAGCCAAAGTCCTCATCAGGCTGGTTTACCTCAAGGTACTTTTGTTTCGGTTCATTTCCACTTGCACAACCGTCATAACATAGACAAGACTAGACATCCTAGAAAGTTCTACTTTCCTTTCCGATATGGCACCAAGCTTAGGTCACCACACTAGCCATTTCAATTTAGTGGTATCGGTGCCCGCTACAGTTATTTTTTGCTTTTGTCTTTAGAGATCAAAGTAACATGGCTGAGCACTGGTTTTATTACACAGCTAGGGTTGCGTGGTGAAACGGGCGTTCCCTAAATATGGGCTTCCCTGAAAGGTGTACTGAGCAAAACTGGGCTCGGCTGCAGAAGGACAAGCTTATTTGAACCTTCTTGGATCACTCACGAACAAAGCAAGAAGCGAATACAGACCGTCCAGCTTGGAAAGCTTGGGCTCGTCCGGGAGTAAAATAAAACCCGGGACCTCTCGCACCCAAAGCGAGAATCATACCCCTAGACCAACGAGCCATACGAAGCCCACGAGGCACTATACCTTGCTAATATAGGTCCCTATCGTTCGGCGGGTTCGCGCTCAACTTTTGAGGTAGTTGCACAAGATATTACTCTCTTAGAATTTTCAAGTCACCTATGCTTTTTTCAGGAATTATGTAGGGCTTTGCTGCTTTCGCTCTATTCAAACAGGGCTATAACTAATTGTTTTGGGAGATGGGAGATATCCCGAAGCAGGGTTTTTGATTCCCCAGAAAGTCGCCACAAGCTATCCCCTATCATGACCAGCAAAAAAAAACAAACAAACAACAAAAAAAAACGTTGTTTATTTAGCCACGATTTATTACCACTGCAATAATTCCATCAACTACATTCTGTTGGCTAGGGGACATCCCCAACCAGTGCTCTTTAGAGTGATTTTGTCTGAATTAGGTTATTTTTGTTATTCAGAGATGGACACTTCCAGGTACAATCCAAAGAACACAAAGGAAGCCAATATTAAGCGGTAGGAACTCGGAACTTACGTTGTCCTCATGGTTAGTGTGCAAGATGCTCCTTTCATCCTCTACTGGAACGTTGCTGAAAATAATTTCTTCTGGAATTTGCATTCCCTGAAAAGGGCCTCTGTGATAAGCAGTCAAGCATAAATGCGCTCCTTATTCACAGCTGGATTCTTCACATCACAAGATGGTCTCGGCCAGCGTTGGACTAACTATCTTGTGAAACTTGTTTTGTGACACGGAGAGCTTGCTGGTTCTTACAGCCGAAGTTGGTACACCAAGACACCAAACCAAAGGTAGAAAGCGTGGATACCCTGAAAAGGGGCTTTTGTGATCATCAGACTAGCAGCAACACAGTCCTTAATCAGAGCTGGACTGTTGACATCATAAGATGGCATTGGACTAACGATGATGGATAGCTTGCTTGCGGCGTGGGTGTCCGAGCGCGACAGCCCTCAGATACAGAAGGACAAGTTGAGGAAAAAGCAAGGGCTCATCTTGGTTTGGAACCTTTCTGGAGAGAACCTCTTGAGAGCCAAGCAGCCAGATCATCATGAAGCTCGGTTGAGGTGACGAGCAAAAATTTCCTCGATTACATAAGGAAGAGTTAACTGCAAGGTAAGGGCTCATCAGGGATTTCAACCCGAGACATCTCTCACCCAACATTAGAATCATACCCCTAGACCAACGAGTGAAATAGCCTATCTGGTTGTTTTACCTCAACGTACTGTTATTTTTGTTCATTTAAACACGCACAGGTTAGCACTGGTTTTATTACAAAGCTGTGATGACGTAGAGAGTTCACAAGTTCTCGTCACCTAAGTTGGCCCTCCACGATGCTAACCAATAGTGAGACCAAACCGGAAAGGGGTTGTCCCTGACGCTGGACTTCCCTGAAAGGTGTCAGAGCAAAAGGGAAGCAGGGTATGGAAGAACAAGTCCACAGAAACACATGCACCTATTTGCAAAATGGAACCTGCCCAAACTGCCCACCGGTGCTGCACTATGGACCATGGACCACTGGTGTTCCACTGTACCCTACAAATGTATGTCCTTACAGTTCTGCAGGTTCATGCTAATAGTTTGAGATGGTTGCACAAGACATTACTGTGAAAGATGTGAACGATGACGGAAAGCTTGCTCGTGGTGACTAGTATGACCAAAATGAAACTCTGTTACAGAAGGGCAAGTTGCGAAACAAGCAAGCTCTCACCTTGTTAGAACTCGTGAGAAACAAGCAGTCAAGCAAGAACCAAGCAGACAGCTCTTGGCGTTCGAGTAACTACATCGCGGTTGAATTGAAGAGTTATAGTTCCCTCGATTACAGAGGGACAAGTTAAAACGAAGGTTTTTCAACCGGCGACATCTCACACACAAAGTCAGAATCAAATCCCTCGCCCGACCAGCTAAACGGCCAATCTGGCTGTTTCAACCTTAGTCCATGACACAAACCGTTTCAATGTAGTGGAATAGGTGCCTGCTACACATATTTTTGTTTTTTTCAGAGATCAATATGATATCGTTGAGCACTGGTTTTATTTCAAAGCTGTGATGACGAAGAGAGTTTGCAAGTTCTCATCACCGAAGTTGGTCCTCCAAGGCGCTAACCAGTAGGGAGACTAAACCTGAAAGGGGAGTCCTTGCAAATGGGCTTCCCTGAACAGTGTTTTGCGCAAAACGGTCCTCAGATTCAGAAGGGCATGTTCAGACAAAAGCAAGGGCTCGTATGGGATTTGAACCTGGCTAGAGAGAACCTCTTGACATTCACTGTGTCATGAAGCTCGGTTGCGGTGACGAGCAAAAAATTTCCTTGATTACAGAACAACGAGTTAACAGCAAGGAAAGGGCTCATTAGGGATTTCAACCCGGGACCACTCTCACCCAAAATTAGAATTATACCCCTAGACCATCAAGCCAAAGTCCTCATCAGGCTGGTTTACCTCAAGGTACTTTTGTTTCGGTTCATTTCCACTTGCACAACCGTCATAACATAGACAAGACTAGACATCCTAGAAAGTTCTACTTTCCTTTCCGATATGGCTCCAAGCTTAGGTCACCACACTAACCATTTCAATTTAGTGGTATCGGTGCCCGCTACAGTTATTTTTTGCTTTTGTCTTTAGAGATCAAAGTAACATGGCTGAGCACTGGTTTTATTACACAGCTAGGGTTGCGTGGTGAAACGGGCGTTCCCTAAATATGGGCTTCCCTGAAAGGTGTACTGAGCAAAACTGGGCTCGGCTGCAGAAGGACAGGCTTATTTGAACCTTCTTGGATCACTCACGAGCAAAGCAAGAAGCGAATACAGACTGTCCAGCTTGGAAAGCTTGGGCTCGTCCGGGAGTAAAATAAAACCCGGGACCTCTCGCACCCAAAGCGAGAATCATACCCCTAGACCAACGAGCCATACGAAGCCCACGAGGCACTATACCTTGCTAATATAGGTCCCTATCGTTCGGCGGGTTCACGCTCAACTTTTGAGGTAGTTGCACAAGATATTACTCTCTTAGAATTTTCAAGTCACCTATGCTTTTTTCAGGAATTATGTAGGGCTTTGCTGCTTTCGCTCTATTCAAACAGGGCTATAACTAATTGTTTTGGGAGATGGGAGATATCCCGAAGCAGGGTTTTTGATTCCCCAGAAAGTCGCAACAAGCTATCCCCTATCATAACCAGCAAAAAAAAAAAAAAAAACAACAAAAAAAAACGTTGTTTATTTAGCCACGATTTATTACCACTGCAATAATTCCATCAACTACATTCTGTTGGCTAGGGGACATCCCCAACCAGTGCTCTTTAGAGTGATTTTGTCTGAATTAGGTTATTTTTGTTATTCAGAGATGGACACTTCCAGGTACAATCCAAAGAACACAAAGGAAGCCAATATTAAGCGGTAGGAACTCGGAACTTACGTTGTCCTCGTGGTTAGTGTGCAAGATGCTCCTTTCATCCTCTACTGGAACGTTGCTGAAAATGATTTCTTCTGGAATTTGCATTCCCTGAAAAGGGCCTCTGTGATAAGCAGTCAAGCATAAATGCGCTCCTTATTCACAGCTGGATTCTTCACATCACAAGATGGTCTCGGCCAGCGTTGGACTAACTATCTTGTGAAACTTGTTTTGTGACACGGAGAGCTTGCTGGTTCTTACAGCCGAAGTTGGTACACCAAGACACCAAACCAAAGGTAGAAAGCGTGGATACCCTGAAAAGGGGCTTTTGTGATCATCAGACTAGCAGCAACACAGTCCTTAATCAGAGCTGGACTGTTGACATCATAAGATGGCATTGGACTAACGATGATGGATAGCTTGCTTGCGGCGTGGGTGTCCGAGCGCGACAGCCCTCAGATACAGAAGGACAAGTTGAGGAAAAAGCAAGGGCTCATCTTGGTTTGGAACCTTTCTGGAGAGAACCTCTTGAGAGCCAAGCAGCCAGATCATCATGAAGCTCGGTTGAGGTGACGAGCAAAAATTTCCTCGATTACATAAGGAAGAGTTAACTGCAAGGTAAGGGCTCATCAGGGATTTCAACCCGAGACATCTCTCACCCAACATTAGAATCATACCCCTAGACCAACGAGTGAAATAGCCTATCTGGTTGTTTTACCTCAACGTACTGTTATTTTTGTTATTTTTTGCTTTTGTCTTTAGAGATCAAAGTAACATGGCTGAGCACTGGTTTTATTACACAGCTAGGGTTGCGTGGTGAAACGGGCGTTCCCTAAATATGGGCTTCCCTGAAAGGTGTACTGAGCAAAACTGGGCTCGGCTGCAGAAGGACAAGCTTATTTGAACCTTCTTGGATCACTCACGAACAAAGCAAGAAGCGAATACAGACCGTCCAGCTTGGAAAGCTTGGGCTCGTCCGGGAGTAAAATAAAACCCGGGAGCTCTCGCACCCAAAGCGAGAATCATACCCCTAGACCAACGAGCCATACGAAGCCCACGAGGCACTATACCTTGCTAATATAGGTCCCTATCGTTCGGCGGGTTCACGCTCAACTTTTGAGGTAGTTGCACAAGATATTACTCTCTTAGAATTTTCAAGTCACCTATGCTTTTTTCAGGAATTATGTAGGGCTTTGCTGCTTTCGCTCTATTCAAACAGGGCTATAACTAATTGTTTTGGGAGATGGGAGATATCCCGAAGCAGGGTTTTTGATTCCCCAGAAAGTCGCAACAAGCTATCCCCTATCATAACCAGCAAAAAAAAAAAAAAAAAAAAAAAAAAAAACGTTGTTTATTTAGCCACGATTTATTACCACTGCAATAATTCCATCAACTACATTCTGTTGGCTAGGGCACATCCCCAACCAGTGCTCTTTAGAGTGATTTTGTCTGAATTAGGTTATTTTTGTTATTCAGAGATGGACACTTCCAGGTACAATCCAAAGAACACAAAGGAAGCCAATATTAAGCGGTAGGAACTCGGAACTTACGTTGTCCTCGTGGTTAGTGTGCAAGATGCTCCTTTCATCCTCTACTGGAACGTTGCTGAAAATGATTTCTTCTGGAATTTGCATTCCCTGAAAAGGGCCTCTGTGATAAGCAGTCAAGCATAAATGCGCTCCTTATTCACAGCTGGATTCTTCACATCACAAGATGGTCTCGGCCAGCGTTGGACTAACTATCTTGTGAAACTTGTTTTGTGACACGGAGAGCTTGCTGGTTCTTACAGCCGAAGTTGGTACACCAAGACACCAAACCAAAGGTAGAAAGCGTGGATACCCTGAAAAGGGGCTTTTGTGATCATCAGACTAGCAGCAACACAGTCCTTAATCAGAGCTGGACTGTTGACATCATAAGATGGCATTGGACTAACGATGATGGATAGCTTGCTTGCGGCGTGGGTGTCCGAGCGCGACAGCCCTCAGATACAGAAGGACAAGTTGAGGAAAAAGCAAGGGCTCATCTTGGTTTGGAACCTTTCTGGAGAGAACCTCTTGAGAGCCAAGCAGCCAGATCATCATGAAGCTCGGTTGAGGTGACGAGCAAAAATTTCCTCGATTACATAAGGAAGAGTTAACTGCAAGGTAAGGGCTCATCAGGGATTTCAACCCGAGACATCTCTCACCCAACATTAGAATCATACCCCTAGACCAACGAGTGAAATAGCCTATCTGGTTGTTTTACCTCAACGTACTGTTATTTTTGTTCATTTAAACACGCACAGGTTAGCACTGGTTTTATTACAAAGCTGTGATGACGTAGAGAGTTCACAAGTTCTCGTCACCTAAGTTGGCCCTCCACGATGCTAACCAATAGTGAGACCAAACCGGAAAGGGGTTGTCCCTGACGCTGGACTTCCCTGAAAGGTGTCAGAGCAAAAGGGGAGAAGGGTATGGAAGAACAAGTCCACAGAAACACATGCACCTATTTGCAAATGGAACCTCTCATGAACTAAACAGCCAAGCAACCCTGAGGTAGACTATTCCACATAACGCTTGGGCTCATCCGGGATTTGAACCCAGGAATCGCACCCTAAGCGAGAATCATACCACTAGACCAACGAGCCAAACTGCCCACCAGTACTGCACCATGGACCACTGGTGTTCCACTGTACCCTACAAATGTATGTCCTTACAGTTCTGCAGGTTCATGCTAATAGTTTGAGATGCACAAGATATTACTGTGAAAGATGTGAACGATGACGGATAGCTTGCTCGTGGTGACTAGTATGACCAAAATGAAACTCTGTTACAGAAGGGCAAGTTGCGAAACAAGCAAGCTCTCACCTTGCTAGAACTCGTGAGAACCAAGCAGTCAAGCAAGAACCAAGCAGACAGCTCTTGGCGTTCGAGTAACTACATCGCGGTTGAATTGAAGAGCAGTAAGAGCTCATTCAGGATTTCAACCGGCGACATCTCACACACAAAGTCAGAATCAAATCCCTCGCCCGACCAGCTAAACGGCCAACCTGGCTGTTTCAACCTTAGTCCATGACACAAACCGTTTCAATGTAGTGGAATAGGTGCCTGCTACACATATTTTTGTTTTTTTCAGAGATCAATATGATATCGTTGAGCACTGGTTTTATTTCAAAGCTGTGATGACGAAGAGAGTTTGCAAGTTCTCATCACCGAAGTTGGTCCTCCAAGGCGCTAACCAGTAGGGAGACTAAACCTGAAAGGGGAGTCCCTTCAAATGGGCTTCCCTGAATAGTGTTTTGCGCAAAACGGTCCTCAGATTCAGAAGGGCATGTTCAGACAAAAGCAAGGGCTCGTATGGGATTTGAACCTGGCTAGAGAGAACCTCTTGACATTCACTGTGTCATGAAGCTCGGTTGCGGTGACGAGCAAAAAATTTCCTTGATTACAGAACGACGAGTTAACAGCAAGGAAAGGGCTCATTAGGGATTTCAACCCGGGACCACTCTCACCCAAAATTAGAATTATACCCCTAGACCATCAAGCCAAAGTCCTCATCAGGCTGGTTTACCTCAAGGTACTTTTGTTTCGGTTCATTTCCACTTGCACAACCGTCATAACATAGACAAGACTAGACATCCTAGAAAGTTCTACTTTCCTTTCCGATATGGCTCCAAGCTTAGGTCACCACACTAGCCATTTCAATTTAGTGGTATCGGTGCCCGCTACAGTTATTTTTTGCTTTTGTCTTTAGAGATCAAAGTAACATGGCTGAGCACTGGTTTTATTACACAGCTAGGGTTGCGTGGTGAAACGGGCGTTCCCTAAATATGGGGTTCCCTGAAAGGTGTACTGAGCAAAACTGGGCTCGGCTGCAGAAGGACAAGCTTATTTGAACCTTCTTGGATCACTCACGAACAAAGCAAGAAGCGAATACAGACCGTCCAGCTTGGAAAGCTTGGGCTCGTCCGGGAGTAAAATAAAACCCGGGACCTCTCGCACCCAAAGCGAGAATCATACCCCTAGACCAACGAGCCATACGAAGCCCACGAGGCACTATACCTTGCTAATATAGGTCCCTATCGTTCGGCGGGTTCACGCTCAACTTTTGAGGTAGTTGCACAAGATATTACTCTCTTAGAATTTTCAAGTCACCTATGCTTTTTTCAGGAATTATGTAGGGCTTTGCTGCTTTCGCTCTATTCAAACAGGGCTATAACTAATTGTTTTGGGAGATGGGAGATATCCCGAAGCAGGGTTTTTGATTCCCCAGAAAGTCGCAACAAGCTATCCCCTATCATAACCAGCAAAAAAAAAAAAAAAAACAACAAAAAAAAACGTTGTTTATTTAGCCACGATTTATTACCACTGCAATAATTCCATCAACTACATTCTGTTGGCTAGGGCACATCCCCAACCAGTGCTCTTTAGAGTGATTTTGTCTGAATTAGGTTATTTTTGTTATTCAGAGATGGACACTTCCAGGTACAATCCAAAGAACACAAAGGAAGCCAATATTAAGCGGTAGGAACTCGGAACTTACGTTGTCCTCGTGGTTAGTGTGCAAGATGCTCCTTTCATCCTCTACTGGAACGTTGCTGAAAATGATTTCTTCTGGAATTTGCATTCCCTGAAAAGGGCCTCTGTGATAAGCAGTCAAGCATAAATGCGCTCCTTATTCACAGCTGGATTCTTCACATCACAAGATGGTCTCGGCCAGCGTTGGACTAACTATCTTGTGAAACTTGTTTTGTGACACGGAGAGCTTGCTGGTTCTTACAGCCGAAGTTGGTACACCAAGACACCAAACCAAAGGTAGAAAGCGTGGATACCCTGAAAAAGGGCTTTTGTGATCATCAGACTAGCATCAACACAGTCCTTAATCAGAGCTGGACTGTTGACATCATAAGATGGCATTGGACTAACGATGATGGATAGCTTGCTTGCGGCGTGGGTGTCCGAGCGCGACAGCCCTCAGATACAGAAGGACAAGTTGAGGAAAAAGCAAGGGCTCATCTTGGTTTGGAACCTTTCTGGAGAGAACCTCTTGAGAGCCAAGCAGCCAGATCATCATGAAGCTCGGTTGAGGTGACGAGCAAAAATTTCCTCGATTACATAAGGAAGAGTTAACTGCAAGGTAAGGGCTCATCAGGGATTTCAACCCGAGACATCTCTCACCCAACATTAGAATCATACCCCTAGACCAACGAGTGAAATAGCCTATCTGGTTGTTTTACCTCAACGTACTGTTATTTTTGTTCATTTAAACACGCACAGGTTAGCACTGGTTTTATTACAAAGCTGTGATGACGTAGAGAGTTCACAAGTTCTCGTCACCTAAGTTGGCCCTCCACGATGCTAACCAATAGTGAGACCAAACCGGAAAGGGGTTGTCCCTGACGCTGGACTTCCCTGAAAGGTGTCAGAGCAAAAGGGGGGAAGGGTATGGAAGAACAAGTCCACAGAAACACATGCACCTATTTGCAAATGGAACCTCTCATGAACTAAACAGCCAAGCAACCCTGAGGTAGACTATTCCACATAACGCTTGGGCTCATCCGGGATTTGAACCCGGGACCTCTCGCACCCTAAGCGAGAATCATACCACTAGACCAACGAGCCAAACTGCCCACCAGTACTGCACCATGGACCACTGGTGTTCCACTGTACCCTACAAATGTATGTCCTTACAGTTCTGCAGGTTCATGCTAATAGTTTGAGATGCACAAGATATTACTGTGAAAGATGTGAACGATGACGGATAGCTTGCTCGTGGTGACTAGTATGACCAAAATGAAACTCTGTTACAGAAGGGCAAGTTGCGAAACAAGCAAGCTCTCACCTTGATAGAACTCGTGAGAACCAAGCAGTCAAGCAAGAACCAAGCAGACAGCTCTTGGCGTTCGAGTAACTACATCGCGGTTGAATTGAAGAGCAGTAAGAGCTCATTCAGGATTTCAACCGGCGACATCTCACACACAAAGTCAGAATCAAATCCCTCGCCCGACCAGCTAAACGGCCAACCTGGCTGTTTCAACCTTAGTCCATGACACAAACCGTTTCAATGTAGTGGAATAGGTGCCTGCTACACATATTTTTGTTTTTTTCAGAGATCAATATGATATCGTTGAGCACTGGTTTTATTTCAAAGCTGTGATGACGAAGAGAGTTTGCAAGTTCTCATCACCGAAGTTGGTCCTCCAAGGCGCTAACCAGTAGGGAGACTAAACCTGAAAGGGGAGTCCCTTCAAATGGGCTTCCCTGAATAGTGTTTTGTGCAAAACGGTCCTCAGATTCAGAAGGGCATGTTCAGACAAAAGCAAGGGCTCGTATGGGATTTGAACCTGGCTAGAGAGAACCTCTTGACATTCACTGTGTCATGAAGCTCGGTTGCGGTGACGAGCAAAAAATTTCCTTGATTACAGAACGACGAGTTAACAGCAAGGAAAGGGCTCATTAGGGATTTCAACCCGGGACCACTCTCACCCAAAATTAGAATTATACCCCTAGACCATCAAGCCAAAGTCCTCATCAGGCTGGTTTACCTCAAGGTACTTTTGTTTCGGTTCATTTCCACTTGCACAACCGTCATAACATAGACAAGACTAGACATCCTAGAAAGTTCTACTTTCCTTTCCGATATGGCTCCAAGCTTAGGTCACCACACTAGCCATTTCAATTTAGTGGTATCGGTGCCCGCTACAGTTATTTTTTGCTTTTGTCTTTAGAGATCAAAGTAACATGGCTGAGCACTGGTTTTATTACACAGCTAGGGTTGCGTGGTGAAACGGGCGTTCCCTAAATATGGGCTTCCCTGAAAGGTGTACTGAGCAAAACTGGGCTCGGCTGCAGAAGGACAAGCTTATTTGAACCTTCTTGGAT
This sequence comes from Ictalurus punctatus, assembly GCF_001660625.3. Taxonomy (NCBI): domain Eukaryota; kingdom Metazoa; phylum Chordata; class Actinopteri; order Siluriformes; family Ictaluridae; genus Ictalurus; species Ictalurus punctatus. Next base: position 23,282 of record NW_026521167.1, read on the forward strand.
CACTCACGAACAAAGCAAGAAGCGAATACAGACCGTCCAGCTTGGAAAGCTTGGGCTCGTCCGGGAGTAAAATAAAACCCGGGACCTCTCGCACCCAAAGCGAGAATCATACCCCTAGACCAACGAGCCATACGAAGCCCACGAGGCACTATACCTTGCTAATATAGGTCCCTATCGTTCGGCGGGTTCACGCTCAACTTTTGAGGTAGTTGCACAAGATATTACTCTCTTAGAATTTTCAAGTCACCTATGCTTTTTTCAGGAATTATGTAGGGCTTTGCTGCTTTCGCTCTATTCAAACAGGGCTATAACTAATTGTTTTGGGAGATGGGAGATATCCCGAAGCAGGGTTTTTGATTCCCCAGAAAGTCGCAACAAGCTATCCCCTATCATAACCAGCAAAAAAAAAAAAAAAACAACAAAAAAAAACGTTGTTTATTTAGCCACGATGTATTACCACTGCAATAATTCCATCAACTACATTCTGTTGGCTAGGGCACATCCCCAACCAGTGCTCTTTAGAGTGATTTTGTCTGAATTAGGTTATTTTTGTTATTCAGAGATGGACACTTCCAGGTACAATCCAAAGAACACAAAGGAAGCCAATATTAAGCGGTAGGAACTCGGAACTTACGTTGTCCTCGTGGTTAGTGTGCAAGATGCTCCTTTCATCCTCTACTGGAACGTTGCTGAAAATGATTTCTTCTGGAATTTGCATTCCCTGAAAAGGGCCTCTGTGATAAGCAGTCAAGCATAAATGCGCTCCTTATTCACAGCTGGATTCTTCACATCACAAGATGGTCTCGGCCAGCGTTGGACTAACTATCTTGTGAAACTTGTTTTGTGACACGGAGAGCTTGCTGGTTCTTACAGCCGAAGTTGGTACACCAAGACACCAAACCAAAGGTAGAAAGCGTGGATACCCTGAAAAGGGGCTTTTGTGATCATCAGACTAGCAGCAACACAGTCCTTAATCAGAGCTGGACTGTTGACATCATAAGATGGCATTGGACTAACGATGATGGATAGCTTGCTTGCGGCGTGGGTGTCCGAGCGCGACAGCCCTCAGATACAGAAGGACAAGTTGAGGAAAAAGCAAGGGCTCATCTTGGTTTGGAACCTTTCTGGAGAGAACCTCTTGAGAGCCAAGCAGCCAGATCATCATGAAGCTCGGTTGAGGTGACGAGCAAAAATTTCCTCGATTACATAAGGAAGAGTTAACTGCAAGGTAAGGGCTCATCAGGGATTTCAACCCGAGACATCTCTCACCCAACATTAGAATCATACCCCTAGACCAACGAGTGAAATAGCCTATCTGGTTGTTTTACCTCAACGTACTGTTATTTTTGTTCATTTAAACACGCACAGGTTAGCACTGGTTTTATTACAAAGCTGTGATGACGTAGAGAGTTCACAAGTTCTCGTCACCTAAGTTGGCCCTCCACGATGCTAACCAATAGTGAGACCAAACCGGAAAGGGGTTGTCCCTGACGCTGGACTTCCCTGAAAGGTGTCAGAGCAAAAGGGGAGAAGGGTATGGAAGAACAAGTCCACAGAAACACATGCACCTATTTGCAAATGGAACCTCTCATGAACTAAACAGCCAAGCAACCCTGAGGTAGACTATTCCACATAACGCTTGGGCTCATCCGGGATTTGAACCCGGGACCTCTCGCACCCTAAGCGAGAATCATACCACTAGACCAACGAGCCAAACTGCCCACCAGTACTGCACCATGGACCACTGGTGTTCCACTGTACCCTACAAATGTATGTCCTTACAGTTCTGCAGGTTCATGCTAATAGTTTGAGATGCACAAGATATTACTGTGAAAGATGTGAACGATGACGGATAGCTTGCTCGTGGTGACTAGTATGACCAAAATGAAACTCTGTTACAGAAGGGCAAGTTGCGAAACAAGCAAGCTCTCACCTTGCTAGAACTCGTGAGAACCAAGCAGTCAAGCAAGAACCAAGCAGACAGCTCTTGGCGTTCGAGTAACTACATCGCGGTTGAATTGAAGAGCAGTAAGAGCTCATTCAGGATTTCAACCGGCGACATCTCACACACAAAGTCAGAATCAAATCCCTCGCCCGACCAGCTAAACGGCCAATCTGGCTGTTTCAACCTTAGTCAATGACACAAACCGTTTCAATGTAGTGGAATAGGTGCCTGCTACACATATTTTTGTTTTTTTCAGAGATCAATATGATATCGTTGAGCACTGGTTTTATTTCAAAGCTGTGATGACGAAGAGAGTTTGCAAGTTCTCATCACCGAAGTTGGTCCTCCAAGGCGCTAACCAGTAGGGAGACTAAACCCGAAAGGGGAGTCCCTTCAAATGGGCTTCCCTGAATAGTGTTTTGTGCAAAACGGTCCTCAGATTCAGAAGGGCATGTTCAGACAAAAGCAAGGGCTCGTATGGGATTTGAACCTGGCTAGAGAGAACCTCTTGACATTCACTGTGTCATGAAGCTCGGTTGCGGTGACGAGCAAAAAATTTCCTTGATTACAGAACGACGAGTTAACAGCAAGGAAAGGGCTCATGAGGGATTTCAACCCGGGACCACTCTCACCCAAAATTAGAATTATACCCCTAGACCATCAAGCCAAAGTCCTCATCAGGCTGGTTTACCTCAAGGTACTTTTGTTTCGGTTCATTTCCACTTGCACAACCGTCATAACATAGACAAGACTAGACATCCTAGAAAGTTCTACTTTCCTTTCCGATATGGCTCCAAGCTTAGGTCACCACACTAGCCATTTCAATTTAGTGGTATCGGTGCCCGCTACAGTTATTTTTTGCTTTTGTCTTTAGAGATCAAAGTAACATGGCTGAGCACTGGTTTTATTACACAGCTAGGGTTGCGTGGTGAAACGGGCGTTCCCTAAATATGGGCTTCCCTGAAAGGTGTACTGAGCAAAACTGGGCTCGGCTGCAGAAGGACAAGCTTATTTGAACCTTCTTGGATCACTCACGAACAAAGCAAGAAGCGAATACAGACCGTCCAGCTTGGAAAGCTTGGGCTCGTCCGGGAGTAAAATAAAACCCGGGACCTCTCGCACCCAAAGCGAGAATCATACCCCTAGACCAACGAGCCATACGAAGCCCACGAGGCACTATACCTTGCTAATATAGGTCCCTATCGTTCGGCGGGTTCACGCTCAACTTTTGAGGTAGTTGCACAAGATATTACTCTCTTAGAATTTTCAAGTCACCTATGCTTTTTTCAGGAATTATGTAGGGCTTTGCTGCTTTCGCTCTATTCAAACAGGGCTATAACTAATTGTTTTGGGAGATGGGAGATATCCCGAAGCAGGGTTTTTGATTCCCCAGAAAGTCGCAACAAGCTATCCCCTATCATAACCAGCAAAAAAAAAAAAAAAAACAACAAAAAAAACGTTGTTTATTTAGCCACGATTTATTACCACTGCAATAATTCCATCAACTACATTCTGTTGGCTAGGGCACATCCCCAACCAGTGCTCTTTAGAGTGATTTTGTCTGAATTAGGTTATTTTTGTTATTCAGAGATGGACACTTCCAGGTACAATCCAAAGAACACAAAGGAAGCCAATATTAAGCGGTAGGAACTCGGAACTTACGTTGTCCTCGTGGTTAGTGTGCAAGATGCTCCTTTCATCCTCTACTGGAACGTTGCTGAAAATGATTTCTTCTGGAATTTGCATTCCCTGAAAAGGGCCTCTGTGATAAGCAGTCAAGCATAAATGCGCTCCTTATTCACAGCTGGATTCTTCACATCACAAGATGGTCTCGGCCAGCGTTGGACTAACTATCTTGTGAAACTTGTTTTGTGACACGGAGAGCTTGCTGGTTCTTACAGCCGAAGTTGGTACACCAAGACACCAAACCAAAGGTAGAAAGCGTGGATACCCTGAAAAGGGGCTTTTGTGATCATCAGACTAGCATCAACACAGTCCTTAATCAGAGCTGGACTGTTGACATCATAAGATGGCATTGGACTAACGATGATGGATAGCTTGCTTGCGGCGTGGGTGTCCGAGCGCGACAGCCCTCAGATACAGAAGGACAAGTTGAGGAAAAAGCAAGGGCTCATCTTGGTTTGGAACCTTTCTGGAGAGAACCTCTTGAGAGCCAAGCAGCCAGATCATCATGAAGCTCGGTTGAGGTGACGAGCAAAAATTTCCTCGATTACATAAGGAAGAGTTAACTGCAAGGTAAGGGCTCATCAGGGATTTCAACCCGAGACATCTCTCACCCAACATTAGAATCATACCCCTAGACCAACGAGTGAAATAGCCTATCTGGTTGTTTTACCTCAACGTACTGTTATTTTTGTTCATTTAAACACGCACAGGTTAGCACTGGTTTTATTACAAAGCTGTGATGACGTAGAGAGTTCACAAGTTCTCGTCACCTAAGTTGGCCCTCCACGATGCTAACCAATAGTGAGACCAAACCGGAAAGGGGTTGTCCCTGACGCTGGACTTCCCTGAAAGGTGTCAGAGCAAAAGGGGGGAAGGGTATGGAAGAACAAGTCCACAGAAACACATGCACCTATTTGCAAATGGAACCTCTCATGAACTAAACAGCCAAGCAACCCTGAGGTAGACTATTCCACATAACGCTTGGGCTCATCCGGGATTTGAACCCGGGACCTCTCGCACCCTAAGCGAGAATCATACCACTAGACCAACGAGCCAAACTGCCCACCAGTACTGCACCATGGACCACTGGTGTTCCACTGTACCCTACAAATGTATGTCCTTACAGTTCTGCAGGTTCATGCTAATAGTTTGAGATGCACAAGATATTACTGTGAAAGATGTGAACGATGACGGATAGCTTGCTCGTGGTGACTAGTATGACCAAAATGAAACTCTGTTACAGAAGGGCAAGTTGCGAAACAAGCAAGCTCTCACCTTGCTAGAACTCGTGAGAACCAAGCAGTCAAGCAAGAACCAAGCAGACAGCTCTTGGCGTTCGAGTAACTACATCGCGGTTGAATTGAAGAGCAGTAAGAGCTCATTCAGGATTTCAACCGGCGACATCTCACACACAAAGTCAGAATCAAATCCCTCGCCCGACCAGCTAAACGGCCAACCTGGCTGTTTCAACCTTAGTCCATGACACAAACCGTTTCAATGTAGTGGAATAGGTGCCTGCTACACATATTTTTGTTTTTTTCAGAGATCAATATGATATCGTTGAGCACTGGTTTTATTTCAAAGCTGTGATGACGAAGAGAGTTTGCAAGTTCTCATCACCGAAGTTGGTCCTCCAAGGCGCTAACCAGTAGGGAGACTAAACCTGAAAGGGGAGTCCCTTCAAATGGGCTTCCCTGAATAGTGTTTTGTGCAAAACGGTCCTCAGATTCAGAAGGGCATGTTCAGACAAAAGCAAGGGCTCGTATGGGATTTGAACCTGGCTAGAGAGAACCTCTTGACATTCACTGTGTCATGAAGCTCGGTTGCGGTGACGAGCAAAAAATTTCCTTGATTACAGAACGACGAGTTAACAGCAAGGAAAGGGCTCATTAGGGATTTCAACCCGGGACCACTCTCACCCAAAATTAGAATTATACCCCTAGACCATCAAGCCAAAGTCCTCATCAGGCTGGTTTACCTCAAGGTACTTTTGTTTCGGTTCATTTCCACTTGCACAACCGTCATAACATAGACAAGACTAGACATCCTAGAAAGTTCTACTTTCCTTTCCGATATGGCTCCAAGCTTAGGTCACCACACTAGCCATTTCAATTTAGTGGTATCGGTGCCCGCTACAGTTATTTTTTGCTTTTGTCTTTAGAGATCAAAGTAACATGGCTGAGCACTGGTTTTATTACACAGCTAGGGTTGCGTGGTGAAACGGGCGTTCCCTAAATATGGGCTTCCCTGAAAGGTGTACTGAGCAAAACTGGGCTCGGCTGCAGAAGGACAAGCTTATTTGAACCTTCTTGGATCACTCACGAACAAAGCAAGAAGCGAATACAGACCGTCCAGCTTGGAAAGCTTGGGCTCGTCCGGGAGTAAAATAAAACCCGGGACCTCTCGCACCCAAAGCGAGAATCATACCCCTAGACCAACGAGCCATACGAAGCCCACGAGGCACTATACCTTGCTAATATAGGTCCCTATCGTTCGGCGGGTTCACGCTCAACTTTTGAGGTAGTTGCACAAGATATTACTCTCTTAGAATTTTCAAGTCACCTATGCTTTTTTCAGGAATTATGTAGGGCTTTGCTGCTTTCGCTCTATTCAAACAGGGCTATAACTAATTGTTTTGGGAGATGGGAGATATCCCGAAGCAGGGTTTTTGATTCCCCAGAAAGTCGCAACAAGCTATCCCCTATCATAACCAGCAAAAAAAAAAAAAAAACAACAAAAAAAAACGTTGTTTATTTAGCCACGATTTATTACCACTGCAATAATTCCATCAACTACATTCTGTTGGCTAGGGCACATCCCCAACCAGTGCTCTTTAGAGTGATTTTGTCTGAATTAGGTTATTTTTGTTATTCAGAGATGGACACTTCCAGGTACAATCCAAAGAACACAAAGGAAGCCAATATTAAGCGGTAGGAACTCGGAACTTACGTTGTCCTCGTGGTTAGTGTGCAAGATGCTCCTTTCATCCTCTACTGGAACGTTGCTGAAAATGATTTCTTCTGGAATTTGCATTCCCTGAAAAGGGCCTCTGTGATAAGCAGTCAAGCATAAATGCGCTCCTTATTCACAGCTGGATTCTTCACATCACAAGATGGTCTCGGCCAGCGTTGGACTAACTATCTTGTGAAACTTGTTTTGTGACACGGAGAGCTTGCTGGTTCTTACAGCCGAAGTTGGTACACCAAGACACCAAACCAAAGGTAGAAAGCGTGGATACCCTGAAAAGGGGCTTTTGTGATCATCAGACTAGCAGCAACACAGTCCTTAATCAGAGCTGGACTGTTGACATCATAAGATGGCATTGGACTAACGATGATGGATAGCTTGCTTGCGGCGTGGGTGTCCGAGCGCGACAGCCCTCAGATACAGAAGGACAAGTTGAGGAAAAAGCAAGGGCTCATCTTGGTTTGGAACCTTTCTGGAGAGAACCTCTTGAGAGCCAAGCAGCCAGATCATCATGAAGCTCGGTTGAGGTGACGAGCAAAAATTTCCTCGATTACATAAGGAAGAGTTAACTGCAAGGTAAGGGCTCATCAGGGATTTCAACCCGAGACATCTCTCACCCAACATTAGAATCATACCCCTAGACCAACGAGTGAAATAGCCTATCTGGTTGTTTTACCTCAACGTACTGTTATTTTTGTTCATTTAAACACGCACAGGTTAGCACTGGTTTTATTACAAAGCTGTGATGACGTAGAGAGTTCACAAGTTCTCGTCACCTAAGTTGGCCCTCCACGATGCTAACCAATAGTGAGACCAAACCGGAAAGGGGTTGTCCCTGACGCTGGACTTCCCTGAAAGGTGTCAGAGCAAAAGGGGAGAAGGGTATGGAAGAACAAGTCCACAGAAACACATGCACCTATTTGCAAATGGAACCTCTCATGAACTAAACAGCCAAGCAACCCTGAGGTAGACTATTCCACATAACGCTTGGGCTCATCCGGGATTTGAACCCGGGACCTCTCGCACCCTAAGCGAGAATCATACCACTAGACCAACGAGCCAAACTGCCCACCAGTACTGCACCATGGACCACTGGTGTTCCACTGTACCCTACAAATGTATGTCCTTACAGTTCTGCAGGTTCATGCTAATAGTTTGAGATGCACAAGATATTACTGTGAAAGATGTGAACGATGACGGATAGCTTGCTCGTGGTGACTAGTATGACCAAAATGAAACTCTGTTACAGAAGGGCAAGTTGCGAAACAAGCAAGCTCTCACCTTGCTAGAACTCGTGAGAACCAAGCAGTCAAGCAAGAACCAAGCAGACAGCTCTTGGCGTTCGAGTAACTACATCGCGGTTGAATTGAAGAGCAGTAAGAGCTCATTCAGGATTTCAACCGGCGACATCTCACACACAAAGTCAGAATCAAATCCCTCGCCCGACCAGCTAAACGGCCAATCTGGCTGTTTCAACCTTAGTCAATGACACAAACCGTTTCAATGTAGTGGAATAGGTGCCTGCTACACATATTTTTGTTTTTTTCAGAGATCAATATGATATCGTTGAGCACTGGTTTTATTTCAAAGCTGTGATGACGAAGAGAGTTTGCAAGTTCTCATCACCGAAGTTGGTCCTCCAAGGCGCTAACCAGTAGGGAGACTAAACCCGAAAGGGGAGTCCCTTCAAATGGGCTTCCCTGAATAGTGTTTTGTGCAAAACGGTCCTCAGATTCAGAAGGGCATGTTCAGACAAAAGCAAGGGCTCGTATGGGATTTGAACCTGGCTAGAGAGAACCTCTTGACATTCACTGTGTCATGAAGCTCGGTTGCGGTGACGAGCAAAAAATTTCCTTGATTACAGAACGACGAGTTAACAGCAAGGAAAGGGCTCATGAGGGATTTCAACCCGGGACCACTCTCACCCAAAATTAGAATTATACCCCTAGACCATCAAGCCAAAGTCCTCATCAGGCTGGTTTACCTCAAGGTACTTTTGTTTCGGTTCATTTCCACTTGCACAACCGTCATAACATAGACAAGACTAGACATCCTAGAAAGTTCTACTTTCCTTTCCGATATGGCTCCAAGCTTAGGTCACCACACTAGCCATTTCAATTTAGTGGTATCGGTGCCCGCTACAGTTATTTTTTGCTTTTGTCTTTAGAGATCAAAGTAACATGGCTGAGCACTGGTTTTATTACACAGCTAGGGTTGCGTGGTGAAACGGGCGTTCCCTAAATATGGGCTTCCCTGAAAGGTGTACTGAGCAAAACTGGGCTCGGCTGCAGAAGGACAAGCTTATTTGAACCTTCTTGGATCACTCACGAACAAAGCAAGAAGCGAATACAGACCGTCCAGCTTGGAAAGCTTGGGCTCGTCCGGGAGTAAAATAAAACCCGGGACCTCTCGCACCCAAAGCGAGAATCATACCCCTAGACCAACGAGCCATACGAAGCCCACGAGGCACTATACCTTGCTAATATAGGTCCCTATCGTTCGGCGGGTTCACGCTCAACTTTTGAGGTAGTTGCACAAGATATTACTCTCTTAGAATTTTCAAGTCACCTATGCTTTTTTCAGGAATTATGTAGGGCTTTGCTGCTTTCGCTCTATTCAAACAGGGCTATAACTAATTGTTTTGGGAGATGGGAGATATCCCGAAGCAGGGTTTTTGATTCCCCAGAAAGTCGCAACAAGCTATCCCCTATCATAACCAGCAAAAAAAAAAAAAAAAACAACAAAAAAAACGTTGTTTATTTAGCCACGATTTATTACCACTGCAATAATTCCATCAACTACATTCTGTTGGCTAGGGCACATCCCCAACCAGTGCTCTTTAGAGTGATTTTGTCTGAATTAGGTTATTTTTGTTATTCAGAGATGGACACTTCCAGGTACAATCCAAAGAACACAAAGGAAGCCAATATTAAGCGGTAGGAACTCGGAACTTACGTTGTCCTCGTGGTTAGTGTGCAAGATGCTCCTTTCATCCTCTACTGGAACGTTGCTGAAAATGATTTCTTCTGGAATTTGCATTCCCTGAAAAGGGCCTCTGTGATAAGCAGTCAAGCATAAATGCGCTCCTTATTCACAGCTGGATTCTTCACATCACAAGATGGTCTCGGCCAGCGTTGGACTAACTATCTTGTGAAACTTGTTTTGTGACACGGAGAGCTTGCTGGTTCTTACAGCCGAAGTTGGTACACCAAGACACCAAACCAAAGGTAGAAAGCGTGGATACCCTGAAAAGGGGCTTTTGTGATCATCAGACTAGCATCAACACAGTCCTTAATCAGAGCTGGACTGTTGACATCATAAGATGGCATTGGACTAACGATGATGGATAGCTTGCTTGCGGCGTGGGTGTCCGAGCGCGACAGCCCTCAGATACAGAAGGACAAGTTGAGGAAAAAGCAAGGGCTCATCTTGGTTTGGAACCTTTCTGGAGAGAACCTCTTGAGAGCCAAGCAGCCAGATCATCATGAAGCTCGGTTGAGGTGACGAGCAAAAATTTCCTCGATTACATAAGGAAGAGTTAACTGCAAGGTAAGGGCTCATCAGGGATTTCAACCCGAGACATCTCTCACCCAACATTAGAATCATACCCCTAGACCAACGAGTGAAATAGCCTATCTGGTTGTTTTACCTCAACGTACTGTTATTTTTGTTCATTTAAACACGCACAGGTTAGCACTGGTTTTATTACAAAGCTGTGATGACGTAGAGAGTTCACAAGTTCTCGTCACCTAAGTTGGCCCTCCACGATGCTAACCAATAGTGAGACCAAACCGGAAAGGGGTTGTCCCTGACGCTGGACTTCCCTGAAAGGTGTCAGAGCAAAAGGGGAGAAGGGTATGGAAGAACAAGTCCACAGAAACACATGCACCTATTTGCAAATGGAACCTCTCATGAACTAAACAGCCAAGCAACCCTGAGGTAGACTATTCCACATAACGCTTGGGCTCATCCGGGATTTGAACCCGGGACCTCTCGCACCCTAAGCGAGAATCATACCACTAGACCAACAAGCCAAACTGCCCACCAGTACTGCACCATGGACCACTGGTGTTCCACTGTACCCTACAAATGTATGTCCTTACAGTTCTGCAGGTTCATGCTAATAGTTTGAGATGCACAAGATATTACTGTGAAAGATGTGAACGATGACGGATAGCTTGCTCGTGGTGACTAGTATGACCAAAATGAAACTCTGTTACAGAAGGGCAAGTTGCGAAACAAGCAAGCTCTCACCTTGCTAGAACTCGTGAGAACCAAGCAGTCAAGCAAGAACCAAGCAGACAGCTCTTGGCGTTCGAGTAACTACATCGCGGTTGAATTGAAGAGCAGTAAGAGCTCATTCAGGATTTCAACCGGCGACATCTCACACACAAAGTCAGAATCAAATCCCTCGCCCGACCAGCTAAACGGCCAATCTGGCTGTTTCAACCTTAGTCAATGACACAAACCGTTTCAATGTAGTGGAATAGGTGCCTGCTACACATATTTTTGTTTTTTTCAGAGATCAATATGATATCGTTGAGCACTGGTTTTATTTCAAAGCTGTGATGACGAAGAGAGTTTGCAAGTTCTCATCACCGAAGTTGGTCCTCCAAGGCGCTAACCAGTAGGGAGACTAAACCCGAAAGGGGAGTCCCTTCAAATGGGCTTCCCTGAATAGTGTTTTGTGCAAAACGGTCCTCAGATTCAGAAGGGCATGTTCAGACAAAAGCAAGGGCTCGTATGGGATTTGAACCTGGCTAGAGAGAACCTCTTGACATTCACTGTGTCATGAAGCTCGGTTGCGGTGACAAGCAAAAAATTTCCTTGATTACAGAACGACGAGTTAACAGCAAGGAAAGGGCTCATGAGGGATTTCAACCCGGGACCACTCTCACCCAAAATTAGAATTATACCCCTAGACCATCAAGCCAAAGTCCTCATCAGGCTGGTTTACCTCAAGGTACTTTTGTTTCGGTTCATTTCCACTTGCACAACCGTCATAACATAGACAAGACTAGACATCCTAGAAAGTTCTACTTTCCTTTCCGATATGGCTCCAAGCTTAGGTCACCACACTAGCCATTTCAATTTAGTGGTATCGGTGCCCGCTACAGTTATTTTTTGCTTTTGTCTTTAGAGATCAAAGTAACATGGCTGAGCACTGGTTTTATTACACAGCTAGGGTTGCGTGGTGAAACGGGCGTTCCCTAAACATGGGCTTCCCTGAAAGGTGTACTGAGCAAAACTGGGCTCGGCTGCAGAAGGACAAGCTTATTTGAACCTTCTTGGATCACTCACGAACAAAGCAAGAAGCGAATACAGACCGTCCAGCTTGGAAAGCTTGGGCTCGTCCGGGAGTAAAATAAAACCCGGGACCTCTCGCACCCAAAGCGAGAATCATACCCCTAGACCAACGAGCCATACGAAGCCCACGAGGCACTATACCTTGCTAATATAGGTCCCTATCGTTCGGCGGGTTCACGCTCAACTTTTGAGGTAGTTGCACAAGATATTACTCTCTTAGAATTTTCAAGTCACCTATGCTTTTTTCAGGAATTATGTAGGGCTTTGCTGCTTTCGCTCTATTCAAACAGGGCTATAACTAATTGTTTTGGGAGATGGGAGATATCCCGAAGCAGGGTTTTTGATTCCCCAGAAAGTCGCAACAAGCTATCCCCTATCATAACCAACAAAAACAAACAAACAAACAAACAAAAAAAACGTTGTTTATTCAGCCACGGTTTATTACCACTGCAATAATTCCATCAACTACATTCTGTTGGCTAGGGGACATCCCCAACCAGTGCTCTATAAAGTGATTTTGTCTGAATTAGGTTATTTTTGTTATTCAGAGATGGACACTTCCAGGTACAATCCAAAGAACACAAAGGAAGCCAATATTAAGCGGTAGGAACTCGGAACTTACGTTGTCCTCATGGTTAGTGTGCAAGATGCTCCTTTCATCCTCTACTGGAACGTTGCTGAAAATGATTTCTTCTGGAATTTGCATTCCTTTAAAAGGACCTCTGTGATAAGCAGTCAAGCATAAATGCGCTCCTTATTCACAGCTGGATTCTTCACATCACAAGATGGTCTCGGCCAGCGTTGGACTAACTATCTTGTGAAACTTGTTTTGTGACACGCTGAGCTTGCTGGTTCTTACAGCCGAAGTTGGTACACCATGACACCAAACCAAAGGTAGAAAGCGTGGATACCCTGAAAAGGGGCTTTTGTGATCATCAGACTAGCAGCAACACAGTCCTTAATCAGAGCTGGACTGTTGACATCATAAGATGGCATTGGACTAACGATTATGGATAGCTTGCTTGTGGCGTGGGTGTCCGAGCGCGACAGCCCTCAGATACAGAAGGACAAGTTGAGGAAAAAGCAAGGGCTCATCTTGGTTTGGAACCTTTCTGGAGAGAACCTCTTGAGAGCCAAGCAGCCAGATCATCATGAAGCTCGGTTGAGGTGACGAGCAAAAATTTCCTCGATTACATAAGGAAGAGTTAACTGCAAGGTAAGGGCTCATCAGGGATTTCACCCCGTGACATCTCTTACCCAACATTAGAATCTTACCCCTAGACCAACGAGTGAAATAGCCTATCTGGTTGTTTTACCTCAACGTACTGTTATTTTTGTTAATTTAAACACGCACAGGTTAGCACTGGTTTTATTACAAAGCTGTGATGACGTAGAGAGTTCACAAGTTCTCGTCACCTAAGTTGGCCCTCCACGATGCTAATCAATAGTGAGACCAAACCGGAAAGGGGTTGTCCCTGACGCTGGACTTCCCTGAAAGGTGTCAGAGCAAAAGGGAAGCAGGGTATGGAAGAACAAGTCCACAGAAACACATGCACCTATTTGCAAATGGAACCTGCCCAAACTGCCCACCGGTGCTGCACCATGGACCATGGACCACTGGTGTTCCACTGTACCCTACAAATGTATGTCCTTACAGTTCTGCAGGTTCATGCTAATAGTTTGAGATGGTTACACAAGACATTACTGTGAAAGATGTGAACGATGACGGAAAGCTTGCTCGTGGTGACTAGTATGACCAAAATGAAACTCTGTTACAGAAGGGCAAGTTGCGAAACAGGCAAGCTCTCACCTTGTTAGAACTCGTGAGAACCAAGCAGTCAAGCAAGAACCAAGCAGACAGCTCTTGGTGTTCGAGTAACTACATCGCGGTTGAATTGAAGAGCAGTAAGAGCTCATTCAGGATTTCAACCGGCGACATCTCACACACAAAGTCAGAATCAAATCCCTCGCCCGACCAGCTAAACGGCCAACCTGGCTGTTTCAACCTTAGTCCATGACACAAACCGTTTCAATGTAGTGGAATAGGTGCCTGCTACACATATTTTTGTTTTTTTCAGAGATCAATATGATATCGTTGAGCACTGGTTTTATTTCAAAGCTGTGATGACGAAGAGAGTTTGCAAGTTCTCATCACCGAAGTTGGTCCTCCAAGGCGCTAACCAGTAGGGAGACTAAACCTGAAAGGGGAGTCCTTGCAAATGGGCTTCCCTGAATAGTGTTTTGCGCAAAACGGTCCTCAGATTCAGAAGGGCATGTTCAGACAAAAGCAAGGGCTCGTATGGGATTTGAACCTGGCTAGAGAGAACCTCTTGACATTCACTGTGTCATGAAGCTCGGTTGCGGTGACGAGCAAAAAATTTCCTTGATTACAGAACGACGAGTTAACAGCAAGGAAAGGGCTCATAAGGGATTTCAACCCGGGACCACTCTCACCCAAAATTAGAATTAGACCCCTAGACCATCAAGCCAAAGTCCTCATCAGGCTGGTTTACCTCAAGGTACTTTTGTTTCGGTTCATTTCCACTTGCACAACCGTCATAACATAGACAAGACTAGACATCCTAGAAAGTTCTACTTTCCTTTCCGATATGGCTCCAAGCTTAGGTCACCACACTAGCCATTTCAATTTAGTGGTATCGGTGCCCGCTACAGTTATTTTTTGCTTTTGTCTTTAGAGATCAAAGTAACATGGCTGAGCACTGGTTTTATTACACAGCTAGGGTTGCGTGGTGAAACGGGCGTTCCCTAAATATGGGCTTCCCTGAAAGGTGTACTGAGCAAAACTGGGCTCGGCTGCAGAAGGACAAGCTTATTTGAACCTTCTTGGATCACTCACGAACAAAGCAAGAAGCGAATACAGACCGTCCAGCTTGGAAAGCTTGGGCTCGTCCGGGAGTAAAATAAAACCCGGGACCTCTCGCACCCAAAGCGAGAATCATACCCCTAGACCAACGAGCCATACGAAGCCCACGAGGCACTATACCTTGCTAATATAGGTCCCTATCGTTCGGCGGGTTCACGCTCAACTTTTGAGGTAGTTGCACAAGATATTACTCTCTTAGAATTTTCAAGTCACCTATGCTTTTTTCAGGAATTATGTAGGGCTTTGCTGCTTTCGCTCTATTCAAACAGGGCTATAACTAATTGTTTTGGGAGATGGGAGATATCCCGAAGCAGGGTTTTTGATTCCCCAGAAAGTCGCAACAAGCTATCCCCTATCATAACCAGCAAAAAAAAAAAAAAAACAACAAAAAAAACGTTGTTTATTTAGCCACGATTTATTACCACTGCAATAATTCCATCAACTACATTCTGTTGGCTAGGGCACATCCCCAACCAGTGCTCTTTAGAGTGATTTTGTCTGAATTAGGTTATTTTTGTTATTCAGAGATGGACACTTCCAGGTACAATCCAAAGAACACAAAGGAAGCCAATATTAAGCGGTAGGAACTCGGAACTTACGTTGTCCTCGTGGTTAGTGTGCAAGATGCTCCTTTCATCCTCTACTGGAACGTTGCTGAAAATGATTTCTTCTGGAATTTGCATTCCCTGAAAAGGGCCTCTGTGATAAGCAGTCAAGCATAAATGCGCTCCTTATTCACAGCTGGATTCTTCACATCACAAGATGGTCTCGGCCAGCGTTGGACTAACTATCTTGTGAAACTTGTTTTGTGACACGGAGAGCTTGCTGGTTCTTACAGCCGAAGTTGGTACACCAAGACACCAAACCAAAGGTAGAAAGCGTGGATACCCTGAAAAGGGGCTTTTGTGATCATCAGACTAGCATCAACACAGTCCTTAATCAGAGCTGGACTGTTGACATCATAAGATGGCATTGGACTAACGATGATGGATAGCTTGCTTGCGGCGTGGGTGTCCGAGCGCGACAGCCCTCAGATACAGAAGGACAAGTTGAGGAAAAAGCAAGGGCTCATCTTGGTTTGGAACCTTTCTGGAGAGAACCTCTTGAGAGCCAAGCAGCCAGATCATCATGAAGCTCGGTTGAGGTGACGAGCAAAAATTTCCTCGATTACATAAGGAAGAGTTAACTGCAAGGTAAGGGCTCATCAGGGATTTCAACCCGAGACATCTCTCACCCAACATTAGAATCATACCCCTAGACCAACGAGTGAAATAGCCTATCTGGTTGTTTTACCTCAACGTACTGTTATTTTTGTTCATTTAAACACGCACAGGTTAGCACTGGTTTTATTACAAAGCTGTGATGACGTAGAGAGTTCACAAGTTCTCGTCACCTAAGTTGGCCCTCCACGATGCTAACCAATAGTGAGACCAAACCGGAAAGGGGTTGTCCCTGACGCTGGACTTCCCTGAAAGGTGTCAGAGCAAAAGGGAAGCAGGGTATGGAAGAACAAGTCCACAGAAACACATGCACCTATTTGCAAATGGAACCTGCCCAAACTGCCCACCGGTGCTGCACCATGGACCATGGACCACTGGTGTTCCACTGTACCCTACAAATGTATGTCCTTACAGTTCTGCAGGTTCATGCTAATAGTTTGAGATGGTTGCACAAGACATTACTGTGAAAGATGTGAACGATGACGGAAAGCTTGCTCGTGGTGACTAGTATGACCAAAATGAAACTCTGTTACAGAAGGGCAAGTTGCGAAACAAGCAAGCTCTCACCTTGTTAGAACTCGTGAGAACCAAGCAGTCAAGCAAGAACCCAGCAGACAGCTCTTGGCGTTCGAGTAACTACATCGCGGTTGAATTGAAGAGCAGTAAGAGCTCATTCAGGATTTCAACCGGCGACATCTCACACACAAAGTCAGAATCAAATCCCTCGCCCGACCAGCTAAACGGCCAATCTGGCTGTTTCAACCTTAGTCCATGACACAAACCGTTTCAATGTAGTGGAATAGGTGCCTGCTACACATATTTTTGTTTTTTTCAGAGATCAATATGATATCGTTGAGCACTGGTTTTATTTCAAAGCTGTGATGACGAAGAGAGTTTGCAAGTTCTCATCACCGAAGTTGGTCCTCCAAGGCGCTAACCAGTAGGGAGACTAAACCTGAAAGGGGAGTCCTTGCAAATGGGCTTCCCTGAATAGTGTTTTGCGCAAAACGGTCCTCAGATTCAGAAGGGCATGTTCAGACAAAAGCAAGGGCTCGTATGGGATTTGAACCTGGCTAGAGAGAACCTCTTGACATTCACTGTGTCATGAAGCTCGGTTGCGGTGACGAGCAAAAAATTTCCTTGATTACAGAACGACGAGTTAACAGCAAGGAAAGGGCTCATTAGGGATTTCAACCCGGGACCACTCTCACCCAAAATTAGAATTATACCCCTAGACCATCAAGCCAAAGTCCTCATCAGGCTGGTTTACCTCAAGGTACTTTTGTTTCGGTTCATTTCCACTTGCACAACCGTCATAACATAGACAAGACTAGACATCCTAGAAAGTTCTACTTTCCTTTCCGATATGGCTCCAAGCTTAGGTCACCACACTAACCATTTCAATTTAGTGGTATCGGTGCCCGCTACAGTTATTTTTTGCTTTTGTCTTTAGAGATCAAAGTAACATGGCTGAGCACTGGTTTTATTACACAGCTAGGGTTGCGTGGTGAAACGGGCGTTCCCTAAATATGGGCTTCCCTGAAAGGTGTACTGAGCAAAACTGGGCTCGGCTGCAGAAGGACAAGCTTATTTGAACCTTCTTGGATCACTCACGAACAAAGCAAGAAGCGAATACAGACCGTCCAGCTTGGAAAGCTTGGGCTCGTCCGTGAGTAAAATAAAACCCGGGACCTCTCACACCCAAAGCGAGAATCATACCCCTAGACCAACGAGCCATACGAAGCCCACGAGGCACTGTACCTTGCTAATATAGGTCCCTATCGTTCGGCGGGTTCACGCTCAACTTTTGAAGTAGTTGCACAAGATATTACTCTCTTAGAATTTTCAAGTCACCTATGCTTTTTTCAGGAAATATGTAGGGCTTTGCTGCTTTCGCTCTATTCAAACAGGGCTATAACTAATTGTTTTGGGAGATGGGAGATATCCCGAAGCAGGGTTTTTGATTCCCCAGAAAGTCGCAACAAGCTATCCCCTATCATAACCAGCAAAAAAAAAAAAAAAACAACAAAAAAAACGTTGTTTATTTAGCCACGATTTATTACCACTGCAATAATTCCATCAACTACATTCTGTTGGCTAGGGCACATCCCCAACCAGTGCTCTTTAGAGTGATTTTGTCTGAATTAGGTTATTTTTGTTATTCAGAGATGGACACTTCCAGGTACAATCCAAAGAACACAAAGGAAGCCA
The DNA here is from genome assembly GCF_001660625.3 of Ictalurus punctatus. NCBI lineage: Eukaryota > Metazoa > Chordata > Actinopteri > Siluriformes > Ictaluridae > Ictalurus > Ictalurus punctatus. The sequence goes on from NW_026521167.1 coordinate 41,502, forward strand.
ATATTAAGCGGTAGGAACTCGGAACTTACGTTGTCCTCGTGGTTAGTGTGCAAGATGCTCCTTTCATCCTCTACTGGAACGTTGCTGAAAATGATTTCTTCTGGAATTTGCATTCCCTGAAAAGGGCCTCTGTGATAAGCAGTCAAGCATAAATGCGCTCCTTATTCACAGCTGGATTCTTCACATCACAAGATGGTCTCGGCCAGCGTTGGACTAACTATCTTGTGAAACTTGTTTTGTGACACGGAGAGCTTGCTGGTTCTTACAGCCGAAGTTGGTACACCAAGACACCAAACCAAAGGTAGAAAGCGTGGATACCCTGAAAAGGGGCTTTTGTGATCATCAGACTAGCATCAACACAGTCCTTAATCAGAGCTGGACTGTTGACATCATAAGATGGCATTGGACTAACGATGATGGATAGCTTGCTTGCGGCGTGGGTGTCCGAGCGCGACAGCCCTCAGATACAGAAGGACAAGTTGAGGAAAAAGCAAGGGCTCATCTTGGTTTGGAACCTTTCTGGAGAGAACCTCTTGAGAGCCAAGCAGCCAGATCATCATGAAGCTCGGTTGAGGTGACGAGCAAAAATTTCCTCGATTACATAAGGAAGAGTTAACTGCAAGGTAAGGGCTCATCAGGGATTTCAACCCGAGACATCTCTCACCCAACATTAGAATCATACCCCTAGACCAACGAGTGAAATAGCCTATCTGGTTGTTTTACCTCAACGTACTGTTATTTTTGTTCATTTAAACACGCACAGGTTAGCACTGGTTTTATTACAAAGCTGTGATGACGTAGAGAGTTCACAAGTTCTCGTCACCTAAGTTGGCCCTCCACGATGCTAACCAATAGTGAGACCAAACCGGAAAGGGGTTGTCCCTGACGCTGGACTTCCCTGAAAGGTGTCAGAGCAAAAGGGAAGCAGGGTATGGAAGAACAAGTCCACAGAAACACATGCACCTATTTGCAAATGGAACCTGCCCAAACTGCCCACCGGTGCTGCACCATGGACCATGGACCACTGGTGTTCCACTGTACCCTACAAATGTATGTCCTTACAGTTCTGCAGGTTCATGCTAATAGTTTGAGATGGTTGCACAAGACATTACTGTGAAAGATGTGAACGATGACGGAAAGCTTGCTCGTGGTGACTAGTATGACCAAAATGAAACTCTGTTACAGAAGGGCAAGTTGCGAAACAAGCAAGCTCTCACCTTGTTAGAACTCGTGAGAACCAAGCAGTCAAGCAAGAACCCAGCAGACAGCTCTTGGCGTTCGAGTAACTACATCGCGGTTGAATTGAAGAGCAGTAAGAGCTCATTCAGGATTTCAACCGGCGACATCTCACACACAAAGTCAGAATCAAATCCCTCGCCCGACCAGCTAAACGGCCAATCTGGCTGTTTCAACCTTAGTCCATGACACAAACCGTTTCAATGTAGTGGAATAGGTGCCTGCTACACATATTTTTGTTTTTTTCAGAGATCAATATGATATCGTTGAGCACTGGTTTTATTTCAAAGCTGTGATGACGAAGAGAGTTTGCAAGTTCTCATCACCGAAGTTGGTCCTCCAAGGCGCTAACCAGTAGGGAGACTAAACCTGAAAGGGGAGTCCTTGCAAATGGGCTTCCCTGAATAGTGTTTTGCGCAAAACGGTCCTCAGATTCAGAAGGGCATGTTCAGACAAAAGCAAGGGCTCGTATGGGATTTGAACCTGGCTAGAGAGAACCTCTTGACATTCACTGTGTCATGAAGCTCGGTTGCGGTGACGAGCAAAAAATTTCCTTGATTACAGAACGACGAGTTAACAGCAAGGAAAGGGCTCATTAGGGATTTCAACCCGGGACCACTCTCACCCAAAATTAGAATTATACCCCTAGACCATCAAGCCAAAGTCCTCATCAGGCTGGTTTACCTCAAGGTACTTTTGTTTCGGTTCATTTCCACTTGCACAACCGTCATAACATAGACAAGACTAGACATCCTAGAAAGTTCTACTTTCCTTTCCGATATGGCTCCAAGCTTAGGTCACCACACTAACCATTTCAATTTAGTGGTATCGGTGCCCGCTACAGTTATTTTTTGCTTTTGTCTTTAGAGATCAAAGTAACATGGCTGAGCACTGGTTTTATTACACAGCTAGGGTTGCGTGGTGAAACGGGCGTTCCCTAAATATGGGCTTCCCTGAAAGGTGTACTGAGCAAAACTGGGCTCGGCTGCAGAAGGACAAGCTTATTTGAACCTTCTTGGATCACTCACGAACAAAGCAAGAAGCGAATACAGACCGTCCAGCTTGGAAAGCTTGGGCTCGTCCGTGAGTAAAATAAAACCCGGGACCTCTCACACCCAAAGCGAGAATCATACCCCTAGACCAACGAGCCATACGAAGCCCACGAGGCACTGTACCTTGCTAATATAGGTCCCTATCGTTCGGCGGGTTCACGCTCAACTTTTGAAGTAGTTGCACAAGATATTACTCTCTTAGAATTTTCAAGTCACCTATGCTTTTTTCAGGAAATATGTAGGGCTTTGCTGCTTTCGCTCTATTCAAACAGGGCTATAACTAATTGTTTTGGGAGATGGGAGATATCCCGAAGCAGGGTTTTTGATTCCCCAGAAAGTCGCAACAAGCTATCCCCTATCATAACCAGCAAAAAAAAAAAAACAAACAACAAAATAAACGTTGTTTATTTAGCCACGATTTATTACCACTGCAATAATTCCATCAACTACATTCTGTTGGCTAGGGGACATCCCCAACCAGTGCTCTTTAGAGTGATTTTGTCTGAATTAGGTTATTTTTGTTATTCAGAGATGGACACTTCCAGGTACAATCCAAAGAACACAAAGGAAGCCAATATTAAGCGGTAGGAACTCGGAACTTACGTTGTCCTCATGGTTAGTGTGCAAGATGCTCCTTTCATCCTCTACTGGAACGTTGCTGATTATGATTTCTTCTGGAATTTGCATTCCCTGAAAAGGGCCTCTGTGATAAGCAGTCAAGCATAAATGCGCTCCTTATTCACAGCTGGATTCTTCACATCACAAGATGGTCTCGGCCAGCGTTGGACTAACTATCTTGTGAAACTTGTTTTGTGACACGGAGAGCTTGCTGGTTCTTACAGCCGAAGTTGGTACACCAAGACACCAAACCAGAGGTAGAAAGTGTGGATACCCTGAAAAGGGGCTTTTGTGATCATCAGACTAGCATCAACACAGTCCTTAATCAGAGCTGGACTGTTGACATCATAAGATGGCATTGGACTAACGATGATGGATAGCTTGCTTGCGGCGTGGGTGTCCGAGCTCGACAGCCCTCAGATACAGAAGGACAAGTTGAGGAAAAAGCAAGGGCTCATCTTGGTTTGGAACCTTTCTGGAGAGAACCTCTTGAGAGCCAAGCAGCCAGATCATCATGAAGCTCGGTTGAGGTGACGAGCAAAAATTTCCTCGAATACATAAGGAAGAGTTAACTGCAAGGTAAGGGCTCATCAGGGATTTCAACCCGAGACATCTCTCACCCAACATTAGAATCATACCCCTAGACCAACGAGTGAAATAGCCAATCTGGTTGTTTTACCTCAACGTACTGTTATTTTTGTTCATTTAAACACGCACAGGTTAGCACTGGTTTTATTACAAAGCTGTGATGACGTAGAGAGTTCACAAGTTCTCGTCACCTAAGTTGGCCCTCCACGATGCTAACCAATAGTGAGACCAAACCGGAAAGGGGTTGTCCCTGACGCTGGACTTCCCTGAAAGGTGTCAGAGCAAAAGGGGAGAAGGGTACGGAAGAACAAGTCCACAGAAACACATGCACCTATTTGCAAATGGAACCTCTCATGAACTAAACAGCCAAGCAACCCTGAGGTAGACTATTCCACATAACGCTTGGGCTCATCCGGGATTTGAACCCGGGACCTCTCGCACCCTAAGCGAGAATCATACCACTAGACCAACGAGCCAAACTGCCCACTGGTGCTGCGCCATGGACCACTGGTGTTCCACTGTACCCTACAAATGTATGTCCTTACAGTTCTGCAGGTTCATGCTAATAGTTTGAGATGGTTGCACAAGACATTACTGTGAAAGATGTGAACGATGACGGATAGCTTGCTCGTGGTGACTAGTATGACCAAAATGAAACTCTGTTACAGAAGGGCAAGTTGCGAAACAAGCAAGCTCTCACCTTGCTAGAACTCGTGAGAACCAAGCAGTCAAGCAAGAACCAAGCAGACAGCTCTTGGCGTTCGAGTAACTACATCGCGGTTGAATTGAAGAGCTATAGTTCCCTCGATTACAGAGGGACAAGTTAAAACGAAGGTAAGAGCTCATTCAGGAATTCAACCGGCGACATCGCACACACAAAGTCAGAATCAAATCCCTCGCCCGACCAGCTAAACGGCCAATCTGGCTGTTTCAACCTTAGTCCATGACACAAACCGTTTCAATGTAGTGGAATAGGTGCCTGCTACACATATTTTTGTTTTTTTCAGAGATCAATATGATATCGTTGAGCACTGGTTTTATTTCAAAGCTGTGATGACGAAGAGAGTTTGCAAGTTCTCATCACCGAAGTTGGTCCTCCAAGGCGCTAACCAGTAGGGAGACTAAACCTGAAAGGGGAGTCCTTGCAAATGGGCTTCCCTGAATAGTGTTTTGCGCAAAACGGTCCTCAGATTCAGAAGGGCATGTTCAGACAAAAGCAAGGGCTCGTATGGGATTTGAACCTGGCTAGAGAGAACCTCTTGACATTCACTGTGTCATGAAGCTCGGTTGCGGTGACGAGCAAAAAATTTCCTTGATTACAGAACGACGAGTTAACAGCAAGGAAAGGGCTCATTAGGGATTTCAACCCGGGACCACTCTCACCCAAAATTAGAATTAGACCCCTAGACCATCAAGCCAAAGTCCTCATCAGGCTGGTTTACCTCAAGGTACTTTTGTTTCGGTTCATTTCCACTTGCACAACCGTCATAACATAGACAAGACTAGACATCCTAGAAAGTTCTACTTTCCTTTCCGATATGGCTCCAAGCTTAGGTCACCACACTAGCCATTTCAATTTAGTGGTATCGGTGCCCGCTACAGTTATTTTTTGCTTTTGTCTTTAGAGATCAAAGTAACATGGCTGAGCACTGGTTTTATTACACAGCTAGGGTTGCGTGGTGAAACGGGCGTTCCCTAAATATGGGCTTCCCTGAAAGGTGTACTGAGCAAAACTGGGCTCGGCTGCAGAAGGACAAGCTTATTTGAACCTTCTTGGATCACTCACGAACAAAGCAAGAAGCGAATACAGACCGTCCAGCTTGGAAAGCTTGGGCTCGTCCGGGAGTAAAATAAAACCCGGGACCTCTCGCACCCAAAGCGAGAATCATACCCCTAGACCAACGAGCCATACGAAGCCCACGAGGCACTATACCTTGCTAATATAGGTCCCTATCGTTCGGCGGGTTCACGCTCAACTTTTGAGGTAGTTGCACAAGATATTACTCTCTTAGAATTTTCAAGTCACCTATGCTTTTTTCAGGAATTATGTAGGGCTTTGCTGCTTTCGCTCTATTCAAACAGGGCTATAACTAATTGTTTTGGGAGATGGGAGATATCCCGAAGCAGGGTTTTTGATTCCCCAGAAAGTCGCCACAAGCTATCCCCTATCATAACCAGCAAAAAAAAAAAAAAAAACAACAAAAAAAACGTTGTTTATTTAGCCACGATTTATTACCACTGCAATAATTCCATCAACTACATTCTGTTGGCTAGGGGACATCCCCAACCAGTGCTCTTTAGAGTGATTTTGTCTGAATTAGGTTATTTTTGTTATTCAGAGATGGACACTTCCAGGTACAATCCAAAGAACACAAAGGAAGCCAATATTAAGCGGTAGGAACTCGGAACTTACGTTGTCCTCATGGTTAGTGTGCAAGATGCTCCTTTCATCCTCTACTGGAACGTTGCTGAAAATGATTTCTTCTGGAATTTGCATTCCCTGAAAAGGGCCTCTGTGATAAGCAGTCAAGCATAAATGCGCTCCTTATTCACAGCTGGATTCTTCACATCACAAGATGGTCTCGGCCAGCGTTGGACTAACTATCTTGTGAAACTTGCTTTGTGACACGGAGAGCTTGCTGGTTCTTACAGCCGAAGTTGGTACACCAAGACACCAAACCAGAGGTAGAAAGCGTGGATACCCTGAAAAGGGGCTTTTGTGATCATCAGACTAGCAGCAACACAGTCCTTAATCAGAGCTGGACTGTTGACATCATAAGATGGCATTGGACTAACGATGATGGATAGCTTGCTTGCGGCGTGGGTGTCCGAGCGCGACAGCCCTCAGATACAGAAGGACAAGTTGAGGAAAAAGCAAGGGCTCATCTTGGTTTGGAACCTTTCTGGAGAGAACCTCTTGAGAGCCAAGCAGCCAGATCATCATGAAGCTCGGTTGAGGTGACGAGCAAAAATTTCCTCGATTACATAAGGAAGAGTTAACTGCAAGGTAAGGGCTCATCAGGGATTTCAACCCGAGACATCTCTCACCCAACATTAGAATCATACCCCTAGACCAACGAGTGAAATAGCCTATCTGGTTGTTTTACCTCAACGTACTGTTATTTTTGTTCATTTAAACACGCACAGGTTAGCACTGGTTTTATTACAAAGCTGTGATGACGTAGAGAGTTCACAAGTTCTCGTCACCTAAGTTGGCCCTCCACGATGCTAACCAATAGTGAGACCAAACCGGAAAGGGGTTGTCCCTGACGCTGGACTTCCCTGAAAGGTGTCAGAGCAAAAGGGAAGCAGGGTATGGAAGAACAAGTCCACAGAAACACATGCACCCATTTGCAAATGGAACCTCTCATGAACTAAACAGCCAAGCAACCCTGAGGTAGACTATTCAACATAACGCTTGGGCTCATCCGGGATTTGAACCCGGGACCTCTCGCACCCGAAGCAAGAATCATACCACTAGACCAACGAGCCAAACTGCCCACCAGTGCTGCGCCATGGACCACTGGCGTTCCACTGTACCCTACAAATGTATGTCCTTACAGTTCTGCAGGTTCATGCTAATAGTTTGAGATGGTTGCACAAGACATTACTGTGAAAGATGTGAACGATGACGGATAGCTTGCTCGTGGTGACTAGTATGACCAAAATGAAACTCTGTTACAGAAGGGCAAGTTGCGAAACAAGCAAGCTCTCACCTTGCTAGAACTCGTGAGAACCAAGCAGTCAAGCAAGAACAAAGCAGACAGCTCTTGGCGTTCGAGTAACTACATCGCGGTTGAATTGAAGAGCTATAGTTCCCTCGATTACAGAGGGACAAGTTAAAACGAAGGTTTTTCAACCGGCGACATCTCACACACAAAGTCAGATTCAAATCCCTCGCCCGACCAGCTAAACGGCCAAACTGGCTGTTTCAACCTTAGTCCATGACACAAACCATTTCAATGTAGTGGAATAGGTGCCTGCTACACATATTTTTGTTTTTTTCAGAGATCAATATGATATCGTTGAGCACTGGTTTTATTTCAAAGCTGTGATGACGAAGAGAGTTTGCAAGTTCTCATCACCGAAGTTGGTCCTCCAAGGCGCTAACCAGTAGGGAGACTAAACCTGAAAGGGGAGTCCTTGCAAATGGGCTTCCCTGAATAGTGTTTTGCGCAAAACGGTCCTCAGATTCAGAAGGGCATGTTCAGACAAAAGCAAGGGCTCGTATGGGATTTGAACCTGGCTAGAGAGAACCTCTTGACATTCACTGTGTCATGAAGCTCGCTTGCGGTGACGAGCAAAAAATTTCCTTGATTACAGAACGACGAGTTAACAGCAAGGAAAGGGCTCATTAGGGATTTCAACCCGGTACCACTCTCACCCAAAGTTAGAATTATACCCCTAGATCATCAAGCCAAAGTCCTCATCAGGCTGGTTTACCTCAAGGTACTTTTGTTTCGGTTCATTTCCACTTGCACAACCGTCATAACATAGACAAGACTAGACATCCTAGAAAGTTCTACTTTCCTTTCCGATATGGCTCCAAGGTTAGGTCACCACACTAGCCATTTCAATTTAGTGGTATCGGTGCCCGCTACAGTTATTTTTTGCTTTTGTCTTTAGAGATCAAAGTAACATGGCTGAGCACTGGTTTTATTACACAGCTAGGGTTGCGTGGTGAAACGGGCGTTCCCTAAATATGGGCTTCCCTGAAAGGTGTACTGAGCAAAACTGGGCTCGGCTGCAGAAGGACAAGCTTATTTGAACCTTCTTGGATCACTCACGAACAAAGCAAGAAGCGAATACAGACCGTCCAGCTTGGAAAGCTTGGGCTCGTCCGGGAGTAAAATAAAACCCGGGACCTCTCGCACCCAAAGCGAGAATCATACCCCTAGACCAACGAGCCATACAAAGCCCACGAGGCACTATACCTTGCTAATATAGGTCCCTATCGTTCGGCGGGTTCACGCTCAACTTTTGAAGTAGTTGCACAAGATATTACTCTCTTAGAATTTTCAAGTCACCTATGCTTTTTTCAGGAAATATGTAGGGCTTTGCTGCTTTCGCTCTATTCAAACAGGGCTATAACTAATTGTTTTGGGAGATGGGAGATATCCCGAAGCAGGGTTTTTGATTCCCCAGAAAGTCGCAACAAGCTATCCCTTATCATAACCAGCAAAAAAAAAAAAAAAAACAAACTACAAAAAAAACGTTGTTTATTTAGCCACGATTTATTACCACTGCAATAATTCCATCAACTACATTCTGTTGGCTAGGGGACATCCCCAATCAGTGCTCTTTAGAGTGATTTTGTCTGAATTAGGTTATTTTTGTTATTCAGAGATGGACACTTCCAGGTACAATCCAAAGAACACAAAGGAAGCCAATATTAAGCGGTAGGAACTCGGAACTTACGTTGTCCTCATGGTTAGTGTGCAAGATGCTCCTTTCATCCTCTACTGGAACGTTGCTGAAAATGATTTCTTCTGGAATTTGCATTCCTTTAAAAGGACCTCTGTGATAAGCAGTCAAGCATAAATGCGCTCCTTATTCACAGCTGGATTCTTCACATCACAAGATGGTCTCGGCCAGCGTTGGACTAACTATCTTGTGAAACTTGTTTTGTGACACGGAGAGCTTGCTGGTTCTTACAGCCGAAGTTGGTACACCAAGACACCAAACCAAAGGTAGAAAGCGTGGATACCCTGAAAAGGGGCTTTTGTGATCATCAGACTAGCAGCAACACAGTCCTTAATCAGAGCTGGACTGTTGACATCATAAGATGGCATTGGACTAACGATGATGGATAGCTTGCTTGCGGCGTGGGTGTCCGAGCGCGACAGCCCTCAGATACAGAAGGACAAGTTGAGGAAAAAGCAAGGGCTCATCTTGGTTTGGAACCTTTCTGGAGAGAACCTCTTGAGAGCCAAGCAGCCAGATCATCATGAAGCTCGGTTGAGGTGACGAGCAAAAATTTCCTCGATTACATAAGGAAGAGTTAACTGCAAGGTAAGGGCTCATCAGGGATTTCAACCCGAGACATCTCTCACCCAACATTAGAATCATCAATATGATATCTTTGAGCACTGGTTTTATTTCAAAGCTGTGATGACGAAGAGAGTTTGCAAGTTTTCATCACCGAAGTTGGTCCTCCAAGGCGCTAACCAGTAGGGAGACTAAACCTGAAAGGGGAGTCCTTGCAAATGGGCTTCCCTGAATAGTGTTTTGCGCAAAACGGTCCTCAGATTCAGAAGGGCATGTTCAGACAAAAGCAAGGGCTCGTATGGGTTTTGAACCTGGCTAGAGAGAACCTCTTGACATTCACTGTGTCATGAAGCTCGGTTGCGGTGACGAGCAAAAAATTTCCTTGATTACAGAACGACGAGTTAACAGCAAGGAAAGGGCTCATTAGGGATTTCAACCCGGGACCACTCTCACCCAAAATTAGAATTAGACCCCTAGACCATCAAGCCAAAGTCCTCATCAGGCTGGTTTACCTCAAGGTACTTTTGTTTCGGTTCATTTCCACTTGCACAACCGTCATAACATAGACAAGACTAGACATCCTAGAAAGTTCTACTTTCCTTTCCGATATGGCTCCAAGCTTAGGTCACCACACTAGCCATTTCAATTTAGTCGTATCGGTGCCCGCTACAGTTATTTTTTGCTTTTGTCTTTAGAGATCAAAGTAACATGGCTGAGCACTGGTTTTATTACACAGCTAGGGTTGCGTGGTGAAACGGGCGTTTCCTAAATATGGGCTTCCCTGAAAGGTGTACTGAGCAAAACTGGGCTCGGCTGCAGAAGGACAAGCTTATTTGAACCTTCTTGGATCACTCACGAACAAAGCAAGAAGCGAATACAGACCGTCCAGCTTGGAAAGCTTGGGCTCGTCCGGGAGTAAAATAAAACCCGGGACCTCTCGCACCCAAAGCGAGAATCATACCCCTAGACCAACGAGCCATACGAAGCCCACGAGGCACTATACCTTGCTAATATAGGTCCCTATCGTTCGGCGGGTTCACGCTCAACTTTTGAGGTAGTTGCACAAGATATTACTCTCTTAGAATTTTCAAGTCACCTATGCATTTTTCAGGAATTATGTAGGGCTTTGCTGCTTTCGCTCTATTCAAACAGGGCTATAACTAATTGTTTTGGGAGATGGGAGATATCCCGAAGCAGGGTTTTTGATTCCCCAGAAAGTCGCAACAAGCTATCCCCTATCATAACCAGCAAAAAAAAAAAAAACAACAACAAAAAAAACGTTGTTTATTTAGCCACGATTTATTACCACTGCAATAATTCCATCAACTACATTCTGTTGGCTAGGGGACATCCCCAACCAGTGCTCTTTAGAGTGATTTTGTCTGAATTAGGTTATTTTTGTTATTCAGAGATGGACACTTCCAGGTACAATCCAAAGAACACAAAGGAAGCCAATATTAAGCGGTAGGAACTCGGAACTTACGTTGTCCTCATGGTTAGTGTGCAAGATGCTCCTTTCATCCTCTACTGGAACGTTGCTGAAAATGATTTCTTCTGGAATTTGCATTCCCTGAAAAGGGCCTCTGTGATAAGCAGTCAAGCATAAATGCGCTCCTTATTCACAGCTGGATTCTTCACATCACAAGATGGTCTCGGCCAGCGTTGGACTAACTATCTTGTGAAACTTGTTTTGTGACACGGAGAGCTTGCTGGTTCTTACAGCCGAAGTTGGTACACCAAGACACCAAACCAAAGGTAGAAAGCGTGGATACCCTGAAAAGGGGCTTTTGTGATCATCAGACTAGCAGCAACACAGTCCTTAATCAGAGCTGGACTGTTGACATCATAAGATGGCATTGGACTAACGATTATGGATAGCTTGCTTGTGGCGTGGGTGTCCGAGCGCGACAGCCCTCAGATACAGAAGGACAAGTTGAGGAAAAAGCAAGGGCTCATCTTGGTTTGGAACCTTTCTGGAGAGAACCTCTTGAGAGCCAAGCAGCCAGATCATCATGAAGCTCGGTTGAGGTGACGAGCAAAAATTTCCTCGATTACATAAGGAAGAGTTAACTGCAAGGTAAGGGCTCATCAGGGATTTCAACCCGAGACATCTCTCACCCAACATTAGAATCATACCCCTAGACCAACGAGTGAAATAGCCTATCTGGTTGTTTTACCTCAACGTACTGTTATTTTTGTTCATTTAAACACGCACAGGTTAGCACTGGTTTTATTACAAAGCTGTGATGACGTAGAGAGTTCACAAGTTCTCGTCACCTAAGTTGGCCCTCCACGATGCTAACCAATAGTGAGACCAAACCGGAAAGGGGTTTTCCCTGACGCTGGACTTCCCTGAAAGGTGTCAGAGCAAAAAGGAAGTAGGGTATGGAAGAACAAGTCCACAGAAACACATGCACCTATTTGCAAATGGAACCTCTCATGAACTAAACAGCCAAGCAACCCTGAGGTAGACTATCCGACATAACGCTTGGGCTCATCCGGGATTTGAACCCGGGACCTCTCGCACCCTAAGCGAGAATCATACCACTAGACCAACGAGCCAAACTGCTCACCGGTGCTGCACCATGGACCACTGGTGTTCCACTGTACCCTACAAATGTATGTCCTTACAGTTCTGCAGGTTCATGCTAATAGTTTGAGATGGTTGCACAAGACATTACTGTGAAAGATGTGAACGATGATGGAAAGCTTGCTCGTGGTGACTAGTATGACCAAAATGAAACTCTGTTACAGAAGGGCAAGTTGCGAAACAAGCAAGCTCTCACCTTGTTAGAACTCGTGAGAACCAAGCAGTCAAGCAAGAACCCAGCAGACAGCTCTTGGCGTTCGAGTAACTACATCGCGGTTGAATTGAAGAGCAGTAAGAGCTCATTCAGGATTTCAACCGGCGACATCTCACACACAAAGTCAGAATCAAATCCCTCGCCCGACCAGCTAAACGGCCAATCTGGCTGTTTCAACCTTAGTCCATGACACAAACTGTTTCAATGTAGTGGAATAGGTGCCTGCTACACATATTTTTGTTTTTTTCAGAGATCAATATGATATCGTTGAGCACTGGTTTTATTTCAAAGCTGTGATGATGAAGAGAGTTTGCAAGTTCTCATCACCGAAGTTGGTCCTCCAAGGCGCTAACCAGTAGGGAGACTAAACCTGAAAGGGGAGTAATTGCAAATGGGCTTCCCTGAATAGTGTTTTGCGCAAAACGGTCCTCAGATTCAGAAGGGCATGTTCAGACAAAAGCAAGGGCTCGTATGGGATTTGAACCTGGCTAGAGAGAACCTCTTGACATTCACTGTGTCATGAAGCTCGGTTGCGGTGACGAGCAAAAAATTTCCTTGATTACAGAACGACGAGTTAACAGCAAGGAAAGGGCTCATTAGGGATTTCAACCCGGTACCACTCTCACCCAAAGTTAGAATTATACCCCTAGACCATCAAGCCAAAGTCCTCATCAGGCTGGTTTACCTCAAGGTACTTTTGTTTCGGTTCATTTCCACTTGCACAACCGTCATAACATAGACAAGACTAGACATCCTAGAAAGTTCTACTTTCCTTTCCGATATGGCTCCAAGCTTAGGTCACCACACTAGCCATTTCAATTTAGTGGTATCGGTGCCCGCTACAGTTATTTTTTGCTTTTGTCTTTAGAGATCAAAGTAACATGGCTGAGCACTGGTTTTATTACACAGCTAGGGTTGCGTGGTGAAACGGGCGTTCCCTAAATATGGGCTTCCCTGAAAGGTGTACTGAGCAAAACTTGGCTCGGCTGCAGAAGGACAAGCTTATTTGAACCTTCTTGGATCACTCACGAGCAAAGCAAGAAGCGAATACAGACCGTCCAGCTTGGAAAGCTTGGGCTCGTCCGGGAGTAAAATAAAACCCGGGACCTCTCACACCCAAAGCGAGAATCATACCCCTAGACCAACGAGCCATACAAAGCCCACGAGACACTGTACCTTGCTAATATAGGTCCCTATCGTTCGGCGGGTTCACGCTCAACTTTTGAAGTAGTTGCACAAGATATTACTCTCTTAGAATTTTCAAGTCACCTATGCTTTTTTCAGGAAATATGTAGGGCTTTGCTGCTTTCGCTCTATTCAAACAGGGCTATAACTAATTGTTTTGGGAGATGGGAGATATCCCGAAGCAGGGTTTTTGATTCCCCAGAAGGTCGCAACAAGCTATCCCCTATCATAAGCAGCAAAAAAAAAAAAAAACAAACAACAAAAAAAACCTTGTTTATTTAGCCACGATTTATTACCACTGCAATAATTCCATCAACTACATTCTGTTGGCTAGGGGACATCCCCAACCAGTGCTCTTTAGAGTGATTTTGTCTGAATTAGGTTATTTTTGTTATTCAGAGATGGACACTTCCAGGTACAATCCAAAGAACACAAAGGAAGCCAATATTAAGCGGTAGGAACTCGGAACTTACGTTGTCCTCATGGTTAGTGTGCAAGATGCTCCTTTCATCCTCTACTGGAACGTTGCTGAAAATGATTTCTTCTGGAATTTGCATTCCCTGAAAAGGGCCTCTGTGATAAGCAGTCAAGCATAAATGCGCTCCTTATTCACAGCTGGATTCTTCACATCACAAGATGGTCTCGGCCAGCGTTGGACTAACTATCTTGTGAAACTTGTTTTGTGACATGGAGAGCTTGCTGGTTCTTACAGCCGAAGTTGGTACACCAAGACACCAAACCAAAGGTAGAAAGCGTGGATACCCTGAAAAGGGGCTTTTGTGATCATCAGACTAGCAGCAACACAGTCCTTAATCAGAGCTGGACTGTTGACATCATAAGATGGCATTGGACTAACGATGATGGATAGCTTGCTTGCGGCGTGGGTGTCCGAGCGCGACAGCCCTCAGATACAGAAGGACAAGTTGAGGAAAAAGCAAGGGCTCATCTTGGTTTGGAACCTTTCTGGAGAGAACCTCTTGAGAGCCAAGCAGCCAGATCATCATGAAGCTCGGTTGAGGTGACGAGCAAAAATTTCCTCGATTACATAAGGAAGAGTTAACTGCAAGGTAAGGGCTCATCAGGGATTTCAACCCGAGACATCTCTCACCCAACATTAGAATCATACCCCTAGACCAACGAGTGAAATAGCCTATCTGGTTATTTTACCTCAACGTACTGTTATTTTTGTTCATTTAAACACGCACAGGTTAGCACTGGTTTTATTACAAAGCTGTGATGACGTAGAGAGTTCACAAGTTCTCGTCACCTAAGTTGGCCCTCCACGATGCTAACCAATAGTGAGACCAAACCGGAAAGGGGTTGTCCCTGACACTGGACTTCCCTGAAAGGTGTCAGAGCAAAAGGGAAGCAGGGTATGGAAGAACAAGTCCACAGAAACACATGCACCCATTTGCAAATGGAACCTGCCCAAACTGCCCACCGGTGCTGCACCATGGACCATGGACCACTGGTGTTCCACTGTACCCTACAAATGTATGTCCTTACAGTTCTGCAGGTTCATGCTAATAGTTTGAGATGGTTGCACAAGACATTACTGTGAAAGATGTGACCGATGACGGAAAGCTTGCTCGTGGTGACTAGTATGACCAAAATGAAACTCTGTTACAGAAGGGCAAGTTGCGAAACAAGCAAGCTCTCACCTTGTTGGAACTCGTGAGAACCAAGCAGTCAAGCAAGAACCCAGCAGACAGCTCTTGGCGTTCGAGTAACTACATCGCGGTTGAATTGAAGAGCAGTAAGAGCTCATTCAGGATTTCAACCGGCGACATCTCACACACAAAGTCAGAATCAAATCCCTCGCCCGACCAGCTAAACGGCCAATCTGGCTGTTTCAACCTTAGTCCATGACACAAACCGTTTCAATGTAGTGGAATAGGTGCCTGCTACACATATTTTTGTTTTTTTCAGAGATCAATATGATATCGTTGAGCACTGGTTTTATTTCAAAGCTGTGATGACGAAGAGAGTTTGCAAGTTCTCATCACCGAAGTTGGTCCTCCAAGGCGCTAACCAGTAGGGAGACTAAACCTGAAAGGGGAGTCCTTGCAAATGGGCTTCCCTGAATAGTGTTTTGCGTAAAACGGTCCTCAGATTCAGAAGGGCATGTTCAGACAAAAGCAAGGGCTCGTATGGGATTTGAACCTGGCTAGAGAGAACCTCTTGACATTCACTGTGTCATGAAGCTCGGTTGCGGTGACGAGTAAAAAATTTCCTTGATTACAGAACGACGAGTTAACAGCAAGGAAAGGGCTCATTAGGGATTTCAACCCGGGACCACTCTCACCCAAAATTAGAATTAGACCCCTAGACCATCAAGCCAAAGTCCTCATCAGGCTGGTTTACCTCAAGGTACTTTTGTTTCGGTTCATTTCCACTTGCACAACCGTCATAACATAGACAAGACTAGACATCCTAGAAAGTTCTACTTTCCTTTCCGATATGGCTCCAAGCTTAGGTCACCACACTAGCCATTTCAATTTAGTGGTATCGGTGCCCGCTACAGTTATTTTTTGCTTTTGTCTTTAGAGATCAAAGTAACATGGCTGAGCACTGGTTTTATTACACAGCTAGGGTTGCGTGGTGAAACGGGCGTTCCCTAAATATGGGCTTCCCTGAAAGGTGTACTGAGCAAAACTGGGCTCGGCTGCAGAAGGACAAGCTTATTTGAACCTTCTTGGATCACTCACGAACAAAGCAAGAAGCCAATACAGACCGTCCAGCTTGGAAAGCTTGGGCTCGTCCGGGAGTAAAATAAAACCCGGGTTCTCTCACACCCAAAGCGAGAATCATACCCCTAGACCAACGAGCCATACGAAGCCCACGAGGCACTATACCTTGCTAATATAGGTCCCTATCGTTCGGCGGGTTCGCGCTCAACTTTTGAGGTAGTTGCACAAGATATTACTCTCTTAGAATTTTCAAGTCACCTATGCTTTTTTCAGGAATTATGTAGGGCTTTGCTGCTTTCGCTCTATTCAAACAGGGCTATAACTAATTGTTTTGGGAGATGGGAGATATCCCGAAGCAGGGTTTTTGATTCCCCAGAAAGTCGCCACAAGCTATCCCCTATCATAACCAGCAAAAAAAAACAAACAAACAACAAAAAAAACGTTGTTTATTTAGCCACGATTTATTACCACTGCAATAATTCCATCAACTACATTCTGTTGGCTAGGGGACATCCCCAACCAGTGCTCTTTAGAGTGATTTTGTCTGAATTAGGTTATTTTTGTTATTCAGAGATGGACACTTCCAGGTACAATCCAAAGAACACAAAGGAAGCCAATATTAAGCGGTAGGAACTCGGAACTTACGTTGTCCTCGTGGTTAGTGTGCAAGATGCTCCTTTCATCCTCTACTGGAACGTTGCTGAAAATGATTTCTTCTGGAATTTGCATTCCCTGAAAAGGGCCTCTGTGATAAGCAGTCAAGCATAAATGCGCTCCTTATTCACAGCTGGATTCTTCACATCACAAGATGGTCTCGGCCAGCGTTGGACTAACTATCTTGTGAAACTTGTTTTGTGACATGGAGAGCTTGCTGGTTCTTACAGCCGAAGTTGGTACACCAAGACACCAAACCAGAGGTAGAAAGCGTGGATACCCTGAAAAGGGGCTTTTGTGATCATCAGACTAGCAGCAACACAGTCCTTAATCAGAGCTGGACTGTTGACATCATAAGATGGCATTGGACTAACGATGATGGATAGCTTGCTTGCGGCGTGGGTGTCCGAGCGCGACAGCCCTCAGACACAGAAGGACAAGTTGAGGAAAAAGCAAGGGCTCATCTTGGTTTGGAACCTTTCTGGAGAGAACCTCTTGAGAGCCAAGCAGCCAGATCATCATGAAGCTCGGTTGAGGTGACGAGCAAAAATTTCCTCGATTACATAAGGAAGAGTTAACTGCAAGGTAAGGGCTCATCAGGGATTTCAACCCGAGACATCTCTCACCCAACATTAGAATCATACCCCTAGACCAACGAGTGAAATAGCCTATCTGGTTGTTTTACCTCAACGTACTGTTATTTTTGTTCATTTAAACACGCACAGGTTAGCACTGGTTTTATTACAAAGCTGTGATGACGTAGAGAGTTCACAAGTTCTCGTCACCTAAGTTGGCCCTCCACGATGCTAACCAATAGTGAGACCAAACCGGAAAGGGGTTTTCCCTGACGCTGGACTTCCCTGAAAGGTGTCAGAGCAAAAGGGAAGCAGGGTATGGAAGAACAAGTCCACAGAAACACATGCACCTATTTGCAAATGGAACCTCTCATTAACTAAACAGCCAGGCAACCCTGAGGTAGACTATTCGACATAAAGCTTGGGCTCATCCGGGATTTCAACCCGGGACCTCTCGCACCCTAAGCGAGAATCATACCACTAGACCAACGAGCCAAACTGCCCACTGGTGCTGCGCCATGGACCACTGGTGTTCCACTGTACCCTACAAATGTATGTCCTTACAGTTCTGCAGGTTCATGCTAATAGTTTGAGATGGTTGCACAAGACATTACTGTGAAAGATGTGAACGATGACGGATAGCTTGCTCGTGGTGACTAGTATGACCAAAATGAAACTCTGTTACAGAAGGGCAAGTTGCGAAACAAGCAAGCTCTCACCTTGCTAGAACTCGTGAGAACCAAGCAGTCAAGCAAGAACAAAGCAGACAGCTCTTGGCGTTCGAGTAACTACATCGCGGTTGAATTGAAGAGCTATAGTTCCCTCGATTACAGAGGGACAAGTTAAAACGAAGGTAAGAGCTCATTCAGGAATTCAACCGGCGACATCGCACACACAAAGTCAGAATCAAATCCCTCGCCCGACCAGCTAAACGGCCAATCTGGCTGTTTCAACCTTAGTCCATGACACAAACCGTTTCAATGTAGTGGAATAGGTGCCTGCTACACATATTTTTGTTTTTTTCAGAGATCAATATGATATCGTTGAGCACTGGTTTTATTTCAAAGCTGTGATGACGAAGAGAGTTTGCAAGTTCTCATCACCGAAGTTGGTCCTCCAAGGCGCTAACCAGTAGGGAGACTAAACCTGAAAGGGGAGTCCTTGCAAATGGGCTTCCCTGAATAGTGTTTTGCGCAAAACGGTCCTCAGATTCAGAAGGGCATGTTCAGACAAAAGCAAGGGCTCGTATGGGATTTGAACCTGGCTAGAGAGAACCTCTTGACATTCACTGTGTCATGAAGCTCGGTTGCGGTGACGAGCAAAAAATTTCCTTGATTACAGAACGACGAGTTAACAGCAAGGAAAGGGCTCATTAGGGATTTCAACCCGGGACCACTCTCACCCAAAATTAGAATTAGACCCCTAGACCATCAAGCCAAAGTCCTCATCAGGCCGGTTTACCGCAAGGTACTTTTGTTTCGGTTCATTTCCACTTGCACAACCGTCATAACATAGACAAGTCTAGACATCCTAGAAAGTTCTACTTTCCTTTCCGATATGGCTCCAAGCTTAGGTCACCACACTAGCCATTTCAATTTAGTGGTATCGGTGCCCGCTACAGTTATTTTTTGCTTTTGTCTTTAGAGATCAAAGTAACATGGCTGAGCACTGGTTTTATTACACAGCTAGGGTTGCGTGGTGAAACGGGCGTTCCCTAAATATGGGCTTCCCTGAAAGGTGTACTGAGCAAAACTGGGCTCGGCTGCAGAAGGACAAGCTTATTTGAACCTTCTTGGATCACTCACGAACAAAGCAAGAAGCGAATACAGACCGTCCAGCTTGGAAAGCTTGGGCTCGTCCGGGAGTAAAATAAAACCCGGGACCTCTCGCACCCAAAGCGAGAATCATACCCCTAGACCAACGAGCCATACAAAGCCCACGAGGCACTATACCTTGCTAATATAGGTCCCTATCGTTCGGCGGGTTCACGCTCAACTTTTGAGGTAGTTGCACAAGATATTACTCTCTTAGAATTTTCAAGTCACCTATGCTTTTTTCAGGAATTATGTAGGGCTTTGCTGCTTTCGCTCTATTCAAACAGGGCTATAACTAATTGTTTTGGGAGATGGGAGATATCCCGAAGCAGGGTTTTTGATTCCCCAGAAAGTCGCCACAAGCTATCCCCTATCATAACCAGCAAAAAAAAAACAAACAAACAACAAAAAAAACGTTGTTTATTTAGCCACGATTTATTACCACTGCAATAATTCCATCAACTACATTCTGTTGGCTAGGGGACATCCCCAACCAGTGCTCTTTAGAGTGATTTTGTCTGAATTAGGTTATTTTTGTTATTCAGAGATGGACACTTCCAGGTACAATCCAAAGAACACAAAGGAAGCCAATATTAAGCGGTAGGAACTCGGAACTTACGTTGTCCTCATGGTTAGTGTGCAAGATGCTCCTTTCATCCTCTACTGGAACGTTGCTGAAAATAGCGAGATATAATAAGCGAGAATCATACCACTAGACCAACGAGCCAAACTGCCCACCGGTGCTGCGCCATGGACCACTGGTGTTCCACTGTACCCTACAAATGTATGTCCTTACAGTTCTGCAGGTTCATGCTAATAGTTTGAGATGGTTGCACAAGACATTACTTTGAAAGATGTGAACGATGACGGATAGCTTGCTCGTGGTGACTAGTATGACCAAAATGAAACTCTGTTACAGAAGGGCAAGTTGCGAAACAAGCAAGCTCTCACCTTGCTAGAACTCGTGAGAACCAAGCAGTCAAGCAAGAACAAAGCAGACAGCTCTTGGCGTTCGAGTAACTACATCGCGGTTGAATTGAAGAGCTATAGTTCCCTCGATTACAGAGGGACAAGTTAAAACGAAGGTAAGAGCTCATTCAGGAATTCAACCGGCGACATCGCACACACAAAGTCAGAATCAAATCCCTCGCCCGACCAGCTAAACGGCCAATCTGGCTGTTTCAACCTTAGTCCATGACACAAACCGTTTCAATGTAGTGGAATAGGTGCCTGCTACACATATTTTTGTTTTTTTCAGAGATCAATATGATATCGTTGAGCACTGGTTTTATTTCAAAGCTGTGATGACGAAGAGAGTTTGCAAGTTCTCATCACCGAAGTTGGTCCTCCAAGGCGCTAACCAGTAGGGAGACTAAACCTGAAAGGGGAGTCCTTGCAAATGGGCTTCCCTGAATAGTGTTTTGCGCAAAACGGTCCTCAGATTCAGAAGGGCATGTTCAGACAAAAGCAAGGGCTCGTATGGGATTTGAACCTGGCTAGAGAGAACCTCTTGACATTCACTGTGTCATGAAGCTCGGTTGCGGTGACGAGTAAAAAATTTCCTTGATTACAGAACGACGAGTTAACAGCAAGGAAAGGGCTCATTAGGGATTTCAACCCGGGACCACTCTCACCCAAAATTAGAATTAGACCCCTAGACCATCAAGCCAAAGTCCTCATCAGGCTGGTTTACCTCAAGGTACTTTTGTTTCGGTTCATTTCCACTTGCACAACCGTCATAACATAGACAAGACTAGACATCCTAGAAAGTTCTACTTTCCTTTCCGATATGGCTCCAAGCTTAGGTCACCACACTAGCCATTTCAATTTAGTGGTATCGGTGCCCGCTACAGTTATTTTTTGCTTTTGTCTTTAGAGATCAAAGTAACATGGCTGAGCACTGGTTTTATTACACAGCTAGGGTTGCGTGGTGAAACGGGCGTTCCC
Source organism: Ictalurus punctatus (assembly GCF_001660625.3). Lineage (NCBI taxonomy): Eukaryota > Metazoa > Chordata > Actinopteri > Siluriformes > Ictaluridae > Ictalurus > Ictalurus punctatus. Next base: position 62,653 of record NW_026521167.1, read on the forward strand.
TAAATATGGGCTTCCCTGAAAGGTGTACTGAGCAAAACTGGGCTCGGCTGCAGAAGGACAAGCTTATTTGAACCTTCTTGGATCACTCACGAACAAAGCAAGAAGCGAATACAGACCGTCCAGCTTGGAAAGCTTGGGCTCGTCCGGGAGTAAAATAAAACCCGGGTTCTCTCACACCCAAAGCGAGAATCATACCCCTAGACCAACGAGCCATACGAAGCCCACGAGGCACTATACCTTGCTAATATAGGTCCCTATCGTTCGGCGGGTTCGCGCTCAACTTTTGAGGTAGTTGCACAAGATATTACTCTCTTAGAATTTTCAAGTCACCTATGCTTTTTTCAGGAATTATGTAGGGCTTTGCTGCTTTCGCTCTATTCAAACAGGGCTATAACTAATTGTTTTGGGAGATGGGAGATATCCCGAAGCAGGGTTTTTGATTCCCCAGAAAGTCGCCACAAGCTATCCCCTATCATAACCAGCAAAAAAAAACAAACAAACAACAAAAAAAACGTTGTTTATTTAGCCACGATTTATTACCACTGCAATAATTCCATCAACTACATTCTGTTGGCTAGGGGACATCCCCAACCAGTGCTCTTTAGAGTGATTTTGTCTGAATTAGGTTATTTTTGTTATTCAGAGATGGACACTTCCAGGTACAATCCAAAGAACACAAAGGAAGCCAATATTAAGCGGTAGGAACTCGGAACTTACGTTGTCCTCGTGGTTAGTGTGCAAGATGCTCCTTTCATCCTCTACTGGAACGTTGCTGAAAATGATTTCTTCTGGAATTTGCATTCCCTGAAAAGGGCCTCTGTGATAAGCAGTCAAGCATAAATGCGCTCCTTATTCACAGCTGGATTCTTCACATCACAAGATGGTCTCGGCCAGCGTTGGACTAACTATCTTGTGAAACTTGTTTTGTGACACGGAGAGCTTGCTGGTTCTTACAGCCGAAGTTGGTACACCAAGACACCAAACCAAAGGTAGAAAGCGTGGATACCCTGAAAAGGGGCTTTTGTGATCATCAGACTAGCATCAACACAGTCCTTAATCAGAGCTGGACTGTTGACATCATAAGATGGCATTGGACTAACGATGATGGATAGCTTGCTTGCGGCGTGGGTGTCCGAGCGCGACAGCCCTCAGATACAGAAGGACAAGTTGAGGAAAAAGCAAGGGCTCATCTTGGTTTGGAACCTTTCTGGAGAGAACCTCTTGAGAGCCAAGCAGCCAGATCATCATGAAGCTCGGTTGAGGTGACGAGCAAAAATTTCCTCGATTACATAAGGAAGAGTTAACTGCAAGGTAAGGGCTCATCAGGGATTTCAACCCGAGACATCTCTCACCCAACATTAGAATCATACCCCTAGACCAACGAGTGAAATAGCCTATCTGGTTGTTTTACCTCAACGTACTGTTATTTTTGTTCATTTAAACACGCACAGGTTAGCACTGGTTTTATTACAAAGCTGTGATGACGTAGAGAGTTCACAAGTTCTCGTCACCTAAGTTGGCCCTCCACGATGCTAACCAATAGTGAGACCAAACCGGAAAGGGGTTGTCCCTGACGCTGGACTTCCCTGAAAGGTGTCAGAGCAAAAGGGAAGCAGGGTATGGAAGAACAAGTCCACAGAAACACATGCACCTATTTGCAAATGGAACCTGCCCAAACTGCCCACCGGTGCTGCACCATGGACCATGGACCACTGGTGTTCCACTGTACCCTACAAATGTATGTCCTTACAGTTCTGCAGGTTCATGCTAATAGTTTGAGATGGTTGCACAAGACATTACTGTGAAAGATGTGAACGATGACGGAAAGCTTGCTCGTGGTGACTAGTATGACCAAAATGAAACTCTGTTACAGAAGGGCAAGTTGCGAAACAAGCAAGCTCTCACCTTGTTAGAACTCGTGAGAACCAAGCAGTCAAGCAAGAACCCAGCAGACAGCTCTTGGCGTTCGAGTAACTACATCGTGGTTGAATTGAAGAGCAGTAAGAGCTCATTCAGGATTTCAACCGGCGACATCTCACACACAAAGTCAGAATCAAATCCCTCGCCCGACCAGCTAAACGGCCAATCTGGCTGTTTCAACCTTAGTCCATGACACAAACCGTTTCAATGTAGTGGAATAGGTGCCTGCTACACATATTTTTGTTTTTTTCAGAGATCAATATGATATCGTTGAGCACTGGTTTTATTTCAAAGCTGTGATGACGAAGAGAGTTTGCAAGTTCTCATCACCGAAGTTGGTCCTCCAAGGCGCTAACCAGTAGGGAGACTAAACCTGAAAGGGGAGTCCTTGCAAATGGGCTTCCCTGAATAGTGTTTTGCGCAAAACGGTCCTCAGATTCAGAAGGGCATGTTCAGACAAAAGCAAGGGCTCGTATGGGATTTGAACCTGGCTAGAGAGAACCTCTTGACATTCACTGTGTCATGAAGCTCGGTTGCGGTGACGAGCAAAAAATTTCCTTGATTACAGAACGACGAGTTAACAGCAAGGAAAGGGCTCATTAGGGATTTCAACCCGGGACCACTCTCACCCAAAATTAGAATTATACCCCTAGACCATCAAGCCAAAGTCCTCATCAGGCTGGTTTACCTCAAGGTACTTTTGTTTCGGTTCATTTCCACTTGCACAACCGTCATAACATAGACAAGACTAGACATCCTAGAAAGTTCTACTTTCCTTTCCGATATGGCTCCAAGCTTAGGTCACCACACTAGCCATTTCAATTTAGTGGTATCGGTGCCCGCTACAGTTATTTTTTGCTTTTGTCTTTAGAGATCAAAGTAACATGGCTGAGCACTGGTTTTATTACACAGCTAGGGTTGCGTGGTGAAACGGGCGTTCCCTAAATATGGGCTTCCCTGAAAGGTGTACTGAGCAAAACTGGGCTCGGCTGCAGAAGGACAAGCTTATTTGAACCTTCTTGGATCACTCACGAGCAAAGCAAGAAGCGAATACAGACAGTCCAGCTTGGAAAGCTTGGGCTCGTCCGAGAGTTGAACCCGGGACCTCTCGCACCCAAAGCGAGAATCATACCCCTAGACCAACGAGCCATACGAAGCCCATGAGGCACTATACCTTGCTAATATAGGTCCCTATCGTTCGGCGGGTTCACGCTCAACTTTTGAGGTAGTTGCACAAGATATTACTCTCTTAGAATTTTCAAGTCACCTATGCTTTTTTCAGGAATTATGTAGGGCTTTGCTGCTTTCGCTCTATTCAAACAGGGCTATAACTAATTGTTTTGGGAGATGGGAGATATCCCGAAGCAAGGTTTTTGATTCCCCAGAAAGTCGCAACAAGCTATCCCCTATCATAAGCAGCAAAAAAAAAAAAAAACAAACAACAAAAAAAACGTTGTTTATTTAGCCACGATTTATTACCACTGCAATAATTCCATCAACTACATTCTGTTGGCTAGGGGACATCCCCAACCAGTGCTCTTTAGAGTGATTTTCTCTGAATTAGGTTATTTTTGTTATTCAGAGATGGACACTTCCAGGTACAATCCAAAGAACACAAAGGAAGCCAATATTAAGCGGTAGGAACTCGGAACTTACGTTGTCCTCATGGTTAGTGTGCAAGATGCTCCTTTCATCCTCTACTGGAACGTTGCTGAAAATGATTTCTTCTGGAATTTGCATTCCCTGAAAAGGGCCTCTGTGATAAGCAGTCAAGCATAAATGCGCTCCTTATTCACAGCTGGATTCTTCACATCACAAGATGGTCTCGGCCAGCGTTGGACTAACTATCTTGTGAAACTTGTTTTGTGACACGGAGAGCTTGCTGGTTCTTACAGCCGAAGTTGGTACACCAAGACACCAAACCAGAGGTAGAAAGCGTGGATACCCTGAAAAGGGGCTTTTGTGATCATCAGACTAGCATCAACACAGTCCTTAATCAGAGCTGGACTGTTGACATCATAAGATGGCATTGGACTAACGATGATGGATAGCTTGCTTGCGGCGTGGGTGTCCGAGCGCGACAGCCCTCAGATACAGAAGGACAAGTTGAGGAAAAAGCAAGGGCTCATCTTGGTTTGGAACCTTTCTGGAGAGAACCTCTTGAGAGCCAAGCAGCCAGATCATCATGAAGCTCGGTTGAGGTGACGAGCAAAAATTTCCTCGATTACATAAGGAAGAGTTAACTGCAAGGTAAGGGCTCATCAGGGTTTTCAACCCGAGACATCTCTCACCCAACATTAGAATCATACCCCTAGACCAACGAGTGAAATAGCCTATCTGGTTGTTTTACCTCAACGTACTGTTATTTTTGTTCATTTAAACACACACAGGTTAGCACTGGTTTTATTACAAAGCTGTGATGACGTAGAGAGTTCACAAGTTCTCGTCACCTAAGTTGGCCCTCCACGATGCTAACCAATAGTGAGACCAAACCGGAAAGGGGTTTTCCCTGACGCTGGACTTCCCTGAAAGGTGTCAGAGCAAAAAGTAAGCAGGGTATGGAAGAACAAGTCCACAGAAACACATGCACCTATTTGCAAATGGAACCTCTCATGAACTAAACAGCCAAGCAACCCTGAGGTAGACTATTCCACATAACGCTTGGGCTCATCCGGGATTTGAACCCGGGACCTCTCGCACCCGAAGCGAGAATCATACCACTAGACCAACGAGCCAAACTGCCCACCGGTGCTGCGCCATGGACCACTGGTGTTCCACTGTACCCTACAAATGTATGTCCTTACAGTTCTGCAGGTTCATGCTAATAGTTTGAGATGGTTGCACAAGACATTACTGTGAAAGATGTGAACGATGACGGATAGCTTGCTCGTGGTGACTAGTATGACCAAAATGAAACTCTGTTACAGAAGGGCAAGTTGCGAAACAAGCAAGCTCTCACCTTGCTAGAACTCGTGAGAACCAAGCAGTCAAGCAAGAACCAAGCAGACAGCTCTTGGCGTTCGAGTAACTACATCGCGGTTGAATTGAAGAGCTATAGTTCCCTCGATTACAGAGGGACAAGTTAAAACGAAGGTAAGAGCTCATTCAGGAATTCAACCGGCGACATCTCACACACAAAGTCAGAATCAAATCCCTCGCCCGACCAGCTAAACGGCCAATCTGGCTGTTTCAACCTTAGTCCATGACACAAACCGTTTCAATGTAGTGGAATAGGTGCCTGCTACACATATTTTTGTTTTTTTCAGAGATCAATATGATATCGTTGAGCACTGGTTTTATTTCAAAGCTGTGATGACGAAGAGAGTTTGCAAGTTCTCATCACCGAAGTTGGTCCTCCAAGGCGCTAACCAGTAGGGAGACTAAACCTGAAAGGGGAGTCCTTGCAAATGGGCTTCCCTGAATAGTGTTTTGCGCAAAACGGTCCTCAGATTCAGAAGGGCATGTTCAGACAAAAGCAAGGGCTCGTATGGGATTTGAACCTGGCTAGAGAGAACCTCTTGACATTCACTGTGTCATGAAGCTCGGTTGCGGTGACGAGCAAAAAATTTCCTTGATTACAGAACGACGAGTTAACAGCAAGGAAAGGGCTCATTAGGGATTTCAACCCGGGACCACTCTCACCCAAAATTAGAATTAGACCCCTAGACCATCAAGCCAAAGTCCTCATCAGGCTGGTTTACCTCAAGGTACTTTTGTTTCGGTTCATTTCCACTTGCACAACCGTCATAACATAGACAAGACTAGACATCCTAGAAAGTTCTACTTTCCTTTCCGATATGGCTCCAAGCTTAGGTCACCACACTAGCCATTTCAATTTAGTGGTATCGGTGCCCGCTACAGTTATTTTTTGCTTTTGTCTTTAGAGATCAAAGTAACATGGCTGAGCACTGGTTTTATTACACAGCTAGGGTTGCGTGGTGAAACGGGCGTTCCCTAAATATGGGCTTCCCTGAAAGGTGTACTGAGCAAAACTGGGCTCGGCTGCAGAAGGACAAGCTTATTTGAACCTTCTTGGATCACTCACGAACAAAGCAAGAAGCGAATACAGACCGTCCAGCTTGGAAAGCTTGGGCTCGTCCGGGAGTAAAATAAAACCCGGGACCTCTCGCACCCAAAGCGAGAATCATACCCCTAGACCAACGAGCCATACGAAGCCCACGAGGCACTATACCTTCCTAATATAGGTCCCTATCGTTCGGCGGGTTCACGCTCAACTTTTGAGGTAGTTGCACAAGATATTACTCTCTTAGAATTTTCAAGTCACCTATGGTTTTTCAGGAAATATGTAGGGCTTTGCTGCTTTCGCTCTATTCAAACAGGACTATAACTAATTGTTTTGGGAGATGGGAGATATCCCGAAGCAGGGTTTTTGATTCCCCAGAAAGTCGCAACAAGCTATCCCCTATCATAACCAACAAAAACAAACAAACAAACAAACAAAAAAACGTTGTTTATTCAGCCACGGTTTATTACCACTGCAATAATTCCATCAACTACATTCTGTTGGCTAGGGGACATCCCCAACCAGTGCTCTATAAAGTGATTTTGTCTGAATTAGGTTATTTTTGTTATTCAGAGATGGACACTTCCAGGTACAATCCAAAGAACACAAAGGAAGCCAATATTAAGCGGTAGGAACTCGGAACTTACGTTGTCCTCATGGTTAGTGTGCAAGATGCTCCTTTCATCCTCTACTGGAACGTTGCTGAAAATGATTTCTTCTGGAATTTGCATTCCTTTAAAAGGACCTCTGTGATAAGCAGTCAAGCATAAATGCGCTCCTTATTCACAGCTGGATTCTTCACATCACAAGATGGTCTCGGCCAGCGTTGGACTAACTATCTTGTGAAACTTGTTTTGTGACACGGAGAGCTTGCTGGTTCTTACAGCCGAAGTTGGTACACCAAGACACCAAACCAAAGGTAGAAAGCGTGGATACCCTGAAAAGGGGCTTTTGTGATCATCAGACTAGCAGCAACACAGTCCTTAATCAGAGCTGGACTGTTGACATCATAAGATGGCATTGGACTAACGATGATGGATAGCTTGCTTGCGGCGTGGGTGTCCGAGCGCGACAGCCCTCAGATACAGAAGGACAAGTTGAGGAAAAAGCAAGGGCTCATCTTGGTTTGGAACCTTTCTGGAGAGAACCTCTTGAGAGCCAAGCAGCCAGATCATCATGAAGCTCGGTTGAGGTGACGAGCAAAAATTTCCTCGATTACATAAGGAAGAGTTAACTGCAAGGTAAGGGCTCATCAGGGATTTCAACCCGAGACATCTCTCACCCAACATTAGAATCATACCCCTAGACCAACGAGTGAAATAGCCTATCTGGTTGTTTTACCTCAACGTACTGTTATTTTTGTTCATTTAAACACGCACAGGTTAGCACTGGTTTTATTACAAAGCTGTGATGACGTAGAGAGTTCACAAGTTCTCGTCACCTAAGTTGGCCCTCCACGATGCTAACCAATAGTGAGACCAAACCGGAAAGGGGTTGTCCCTGACGCTGGACTTCCCTGAAAGGTGTCAGAGCAAAAGGGAAGCAGGGTATGGAAGAACAAGTCCACAGAAACACATGCACCTATTTGCAAATGGAACCTGCCCAAACTGCCCACCGGTGCTGCACCATGGACCATGGACCACTGGTGTTCCACTGTACCCTACAAATGTATGTCCTTACAGTTCTGCAGGTTCATGCTAATAGTTTGAGATGGTTGCACAAGACATTACTGTGAAAGATGTGAACGATGACGGAAAGCTTGCTCGTGGTGACTAGTATGACCAAAATGAAACTCTGTTACAGAAGGGCAAGTTGCGAAACAAGCAAGCTCTCACCTTGTTAGAACTCGTGAGAACCAAGCAGTCAAGCAAGAACCCAGCAGACAGCTCTTGGCGTTCGAGTAACTACATCGCGGTTGAATTGAAGAGCAGTAAGAGCTCATTCAGGATTTCAACCGGCGACATCTCACACACAAAGTCAGAATCAAATCCCTCGCCCGACCAGCTAAACGGCCAATCTGGCTGTTTCAACCTTAGTCCATGACACAAACCGTTTCAATGTAGTGGAATAGGTGCCTGCTACACATATTTTTGTTTTTTTCAGAGATCAATATGATATCGTTGAGCACTGGTTTTATTTCAAAGCTGTGATGACGAAGAGAGTTTGCAAGTTCTCATCACCGAAGTTGGTCCTCCAAGGCGCTAACCAGTAGGGAGACTAAACCTGAAAGGGGAGTCCTTGCAAATGGGCTTCCCTGAATAGTGTTTTGCGCAAAACGGTCCTCAGATTCAGAAGGGCATGTTCAGACAAAAGCAAGGGCTCGTATGGGATTTGAACCTGGCTAGAGAGAACCTCTTGACATTCACTGTGTCATGAAGCTCGGTTGCGGTGACGAGCAAAAAATTTCCTTGATTACAGAACGACGAGTTAACAGCAAGGAAAGGGCTCATTAGGGATTTCAACCCGGGACCACTCTCACCCAAAATTAGAATTAGACCCCTAGACCATCAAGCCAAAGTCCTCATCAGGCTGGTTTACCTCAAGGTACTTTTGTTTCGGTTCATTTCCACTTGCACAACCGTCATAACATAGACAAGACTAGACATCCTAGAAAGTTCTACTTTCCTTTCCGATATGGCTCCAAGCTTAGGTCACCACACTAGCCATTTCAATTTAGTGGTATCGGTGCCCGCTACAGTTATTTTTTGCTTTTGTCTTTAGAGATCAAAGTAACATGGCTGAGCACTGGTTTTATTACACAGCTAGGGTTGCGTGGTGAAACGGGCGTTCCCTAAATATGGGCTTCCCTGAAAGGTGTACTGAGCAAAACTGGGCTCGGCTGCAGAAGGACAAGCTTATTTGAACCTTCTTGGATCACTCACGAGCAAAGCAAGAAGCGAATACAGACCGTCCAGCTTGGAAAGCTTGGGCTCGTCCGAGAGTTGAACCCGGGACCTCTCGCACCCAAAGCGAGAATCATACCCCTAGACCAACGAGCCATACGAAGCCCACGAGGCACTATACCTTGCTAATATAGGTCCCTATCGTTCGGCGGGTTCACGCTCAACTTTTGAGGTAGTTGCACAAGATATTACTCTCTTAGAATTTTCAAGTCACCTATGCTTTTTTCAGGAATTATGTAGGGCTTTGCTGCTTTCGCTCTATTCAAACAGGGCTATAACTAATTGTTTTGGGAGATGGGAGATATCCCGAAGCAGGGTTTTTGATTCCCCAGAAAGTCGCAACAAGCTATCCCCTATCATAACCAGCAAAAAAAAAAAACACAAACAACAAAAAAAACGTTGTTTATTTAGCCACGATTTATTACCACTGCAATAATTCCATCAACTACATTCTGTTGGCTAGGGGACATCCCCAACCAGTGCTCTTTAGAGTGATTTTGTCTGAATTAGGTTATTTTTGTTATTCAGAGATGGACACTTCCAGGTACAATCCAAAGAACACAAAGGAAGCCAATATTAAGCGGTAGGATCTCGGAACTTACGTTGTCCTCATGGTTAGTGTGCAAGATGCTCCTTTCATCCTCTACTGGAACGTTGCTGAAAATGATTTCTTCTGGAATTTGCATTCCCTGAAAAGGGCCTCTGTGATAAGCAGTCAAGCATAAATGCGCTCCTTATTCACAGCTGGATTCTTCACATCACAAGATGGTCTCGGCCAGCGTTGGACTAACTATCTTGTGAAACTTGTTTTGTGACACGGAGAGCTTGCTGGTTCTTACAGCCGAAGTTGGTACACCAAGACACCAAACCAAAGGTAGAAAGCGTGGATACCCTGAAAAGGGGCTTTTGTGATCATCAGACTAGCAGCAACACAGTCCTTAATCAGAGCTGGACTGTTGACATCATAAGATGGCATTGGACTAACGATGATGGATAGCTTGCTTGCGGCGTGGGTGTCCGAGCGCGACAGCCCTCAGATACAGAAGGACAAGTTGAGGAAAAAGCAAGGGCTCATCTTGGTTTGGAACCTTTCTGGAGAGAACCTCTTGAGAGCCAAGCAGCCAGATCATCATGAAGCTCGGTTGAGGTGACGAGCAAAAATTTCCTCGATTACATAAGGAAGAGTTAACTGCAAGGTAAGGGCTCATCAGGGATTTCAACCCGAGACATCTCTCACCCAACATTAGAATCATACCCCTAGACCAACGAGTGAAATAGCCTATCTGGTTGTTTTACCTCAACGTACTGTTATTTTTGTTCATTTAAACACGCACAGGTTAGCACTGGTTTTATTACAAAGCTGTGATGACGTAGAGAGTTCACAAGTTCTCGTCACCTAAGTTGGCCCTCCACGATGCTAACCAATAGTGAGACCAAACCGGAAAGGGGTTGTCCCTGACGCTGGACTTCCCTGAAAGGTGTCAGAGCAAAAGGGAAGCAGGGTATGGAAGAACAAGAGCCACAGAAACACATGCACCTATTTGCAAATGGAACCTGCCCAAACTGCCCACCGGTGCTGCACCATGGACCATGGACCACTGGTGTTCCACTGTACCCTACAAATGTATGTCCTTACAGTTCTGCAGGTTCATGCTAATAGTTTGAGATGGTTGCACAAGACATTACTGTGAAAGATGTGAACGATGACGGAAAGCTTGCTCGTGGTGACTAGTATGACCAAAATGAAACTCTGTTACAGAAGGGCAAGTTGCGAAACAAGCAAGCTCTCACCTTGTTAGAACTCGTGAGAACCAAGCAGTCAAGCAAGAACCCAGCAGACAGCTCTTGGCGTTCGAGTAACTACATCGCGGTTGAATTGAAGAGCAGTAAGAGCTCATTCAGGATTTCAACCGGCGACATCTCACACACAAAGTCAGAATCAAATCCCTCGCCCGACCAGCTAAACGGCCAATCTGGCTGTTTCAACCTTAGTCCATGACACAAACCGTTTCAATGTAGTGGAATAGGTGCCTGCTACACATATTTTTGTTTTTTTCAGAGATCAATATGATATCGTTGAGCACTGGTTTTATTTCAAAGCTGTGATGACGAAGAGAGTTTGCAAGTTCTCATCACCGAAGTTGGTCCTCCAAGGCGCTAACCAGTAGGGAGACTAAACCTGAAAGGGGAGTCCTTGCAAATGGGCTTCCCTGAATAGTGTTTTGCGCAAAACGGTCCTCAGATTCAGAAGGGCATGTTCAGACAAAAGCAAGGGCTCGTATGGGATTTGAACCTGGCTAGAGAGAACCTCTTGACATTCACTGTGTCATGAAGCTCGGTTGCGGTGACGAGCAAAAAATTTCCTTGATTACAGAACGACGAGTTAACAGCAAGGAAAGGGCTCATTAGGGATTTCAACCCGGGACCACTCTCACCCAAAATTAGAATTAGACCCCTAGACCATCAAGCCAAAGTCCTCATCAGGCTGGTTTACCTCAAGGTACTTTTGTTTCGGTTCATTTCCACTTGCACAACCGTCATAACATAGACAAGACTAGACATCCTAGAAAGTTCTACTTTCCTTTCCGATATGGCTCCAAGCTTAGGTCACCACACTAGCCATTTCAATTTAGTGGTATCGGTGCCCGCTACAGTTATTTTTTGCTTTTGTCTTTAGAGATCAAAGTAACATGGCTGAGCACTGGTTTTATTACACAGCTAGGGTTGCGTGGTGAAACGGGCGTTCCCTAAATATGGGCTTCCCTGAAAGGTGTACTGAGCAAAAAGTAAGCAGGGTATGGAAGAACAAGTCCACAGAAACACATGCACCTATTTGCAAATGGAACCTCTCATGAACTAAACAGCCAAGCAACCCTGAGGTAGACTATTCCACATAACGCTTGGGCTCATCCGGGATTTGAACCCGGGACCTCTCGCACCCGAAGCGAGAATCATACCACTAGACCAACGAGCCAAACTGCCCACCGGTGCTGCGCCATGGACCACTGGTGTTCCACTGTACCCTACAAATGTATGTCCTTACAGTTCTGCAGGTTTATGCTAATAGTTTGAGATGGTTGCACAAGACATTACTGTGAAAGATGTGAACGATGACGGAAAGCTTGCTCGTGGTGACTAGTATGACCAAAATGAAACTCTGTTACAGAAGGGCAAGTTGCGAAACAAGCAAGCTCTCACCTTGTTAGAACTCGTGAGAACCAAGCAGTCAAGCAAGAACCCAGCAGACAGCTCTTGGCGTTCGAGTAACTACATCGCGGTTGAATTGAAGAGCAGTAAGAGCTCATTCAGGATTTCAACCGGCGACATCTCACACACAAAGTCAGAATCAAATCCCTCGCCCGACCAGCTAAACGGCCAATCTGGCTGTTTCAACCTTAGTCCATGACACAAACCGTTTCAATGTAGTGGAATAGGTGCCTGCTACACATATTTTTGTTTTTTTCAGAGATCAATATGATATCGTTGAGCACTGGTTTTATTTCAAAGCTGTGATGACGAAGAGAGTTTGCAAGTTCTCATCACCGAAGTTGGTCCTCCAAGGCGCTAACCAGTAGGGAGACTAAACCTGAAAGGGGAGTCCTTGCAAATGGGCTTCCCTGAATAGTGTTTTGCGCAAAACGGTCCTCAGATTCAGAAGGGCATGTTCAGACAAAAGCAAGGGCTCGTATGGGATTTGAACCTGGCTAGAGAGAACCTCTTGACATTCACTGTGTCATGAAGCTCGGTTGCGGTGACGAGCAAAAAATTTCCTTGATTACAGAACGACGAGTTAACAGCAAGGAAAGGGCTCATTAGGGATTTCAACCCGGGACCACTCTCACCCAAAATTAGAATTAGACCCCTAGACCATCAAGCCAAAGTCCTCATCAGGCTGGTTTACCTCAAGGTACTTTTGTTTCGGTTCATTTCCACTTGCACAACCGTCATAACATAGACAAGACTAGACATCCTAGAAAGTTCTACTTTCCTTTCCGATATGGCTCCAAGCTTAGGTCACCACACTAGCCATTTCAATTTAGTGGTATCGGTGCCCGCTACAGTTATTTTTTGCTTTTGTCTTTAGAGATCAAAGTAACATGGCTGAGCACTGGTTTTATTACACAGCTAGGGTTGCGTGGTGAAACGGGCGTTCCCTAAATATGGGCTTCCCTGAAAGGTGTACTGAGCAAAACTGGGCTCGGCTGCAGAAGGACAAGCTTATTTGAACCTTCTTGGATCACTCACGAGCAAAGCAAGAAGCGAATACAGACCGTCCAGCTTGGAAAGCTTGGGCTCGTCCGAGAGTTGAACCCGGGACCTCTCGCACCCAAAGCGAGAATCATACCCCTAGACCAACGAGCCATACGAAGCCCACGAGGCACTATACCTTGCTAATATAGGTCCCTATCGTTCGGCGGGTTCACGCTCAACTTTTGAGGTAGTTGCACAAGATATTACTCTCTTAGAATTTTCAAGTCACCTATGCTTTTTTCAGGAATTATGTAGGGCTTTGCTGCTTTCGCTCTATTCAAACAGGGCTATAACTAATTGTTTTGGGAGATGGGAGATATCCCGAAGCAGGGTTTTTGATTCCCCAGAAAGTCGCAACAAGCTATCCCCTATCATAACCAGCAAAAAAAAAAAACACAAACAACAAAAAAAACGTTGTTTATTTAGCCACGATTTATTACCACTGCAATAATTCCATCAACTACATTCTGTTGGCTAGGGGACATCCCCAACCAGTGCTCTTTAGAGTGATTTTGTCTGAATTATGTTATTTTTGTTATTCAGAGATGGACACTTCCAGGTACAATCCAAAGAACACAAAGGAAGCCAATATTAAGCGGTAGGAACTCGGAACTTACGTTGTCCTCATGGTTAGTGTGCAAGATGCTCCTTTCATCCTCTACTGGAACGTTGCTGAAAATGATTTCTTCTGGAATTTGCATTCCCTGAAAAGGGCCTCTGTGATAAGCAGTCAAGCATAAATGCGCTCCTTATTCACAGCTGGATTCTTCACATCACAAGATGGTCTCGGCCAGCGTTGGACTAACTATCTTGTGAAACTTGTTTTGTGACACGGAGAGCTTGCTGGTTCTTACAGCCGAAGTTGGTACACCAAGACACCAAACCAAAGGTAGAAAGCGTGGATACCCTGTAAAGGGGCTTTTGTGATCATCAGACTAGCAGCAACACAGTCCTTAATCAGAGCTGGACTGTTGACATCATAAGATGGCATTGGACTAACGATGATGGATAGCTTGCTTGCGGCGTGGGTGTCCGAGCGCGACAGCCCTCAGATACAGAAGGACAAGTTGAGGAAAAAGCAAGGGCTCATCTTGGTTTGGAACCTTTCTGGAGAGAACCTCTTGAGAGCCAAGCAGCCAGATCATCATGAAGCTCGGTTGAGGTGACGAGCAAAAATTTCCTCGATTACATAAGGAAGAGTTAACTGCAAGGTAAGGGCTCATCAGGGATTTCAACCCGAGACATCTCTCACCCAACATTAGAATCATACCCCTAGACCAACGAGTGAAATAGCCTATCTGGTTGTTTTACCTCAACGTACTGTTATTTTTGTTCATTTAAACACGCACAGGTTAGCACTGGTTTTATTACAAAGCTGTGATGACGTAGAGAGTTCACAAGTTCTCGTCACCTAAGTTGGCCCTCCACGATGCTAACCAATAGTGAGACCAAACCGGAAAGGGGTTGTCCCTGACGCTGGACTTCCCTGAAAGGTGTCAGAGCAAAAGGGAAGCAGGGTATGGAAGAACAAGTCCACAGAAACACATGCACCTATTTGCAAATGGAACCTGCCCAAACTGCCCACCGGTGCTGCACCATGGACCATGGACCACTGGTGTTCCACTGTACCCTACAAATGTATGTCCTTACAGTTCTGCAGGTTCATGCTAATAGTTTGAGATGGTTGCACAAGACATTACTGTGAAAGATGTGAACGATGACGGAAAGCTTGCTCGTGGTGACTAGTATGACCAAAATGAAACTCTGTTACAGAAGGGCAAGTTGCGAAACAAGCAAGCTCTCACCTTGTTAGAACTCGTGAGAACCAAGCAGTCAAGCAAGAACCCAGCAGACAGCTCTTGGCGTTCGAGTAACTACATCGCGGTTGAATTGAAGAGCAGTAAGAGCTCATTCAGGATTTCAACCGGCGACATCTCACACACAAAGTCAGAATCAAATCCCTCGCCCGACCAGCTAAACGGCCAATCTGGCTGTTTCAACCTTAGTCCATGACACAAACCGTTTCAATGTAGTGGAATAGGTGCCTGCTACACATATTTTTGTTTTTTTCAGAGATCAATATGATATCGTTGAGCACTGGTTTTATTTCAAAGCTGTGATGACGAAGAGAGTTTGCAAGTTCTCATCACCGAAGTTGGTCCTCCAAGGCGCTAACCAGTAGGGAGACTAAACCTGAAAGGGGAGTCCTTGCAAATGGGCTTCCCTGAATAGTGTTTTGCGCAAAACGGTCCTCAGATTCAGAAGGGCATGTTCAGACAAAAGCAAGGGCTCGTATGGGATTTGAACCTGGCTAGAGAGAACCTCTTGACATTCACTGTGTCATGAAGCTCGGTTGCGGTGACGAGCAAAAAATTTCCTTGATTACAGAACGACGAGTTAACAGCAAGGAAAGGGCTCATTAGGGATTTCAACCCGGGACCACTCTCACCCAAAATTAGAATTAGACCCCTAGACCATCAAGCCAAAGTCCTCATCAGGCTGGTTTACCTCAAGGTACTTTTGTTTCGGTTCATTTCCACTTGCACAACCGTCATAACATAGACAAGACTAGACATCCTAGAAAGTTCTACTTTCCTTTCCGATATGGCTCCAAGCTTAGGTCACCACACTAGCCATTTCAATTTAGTGGTATCGGTGCCCGCTACAGTTATTTTTTGCTTTTGTCTTTAGAGATCAAAGTAACATGGCTGAGCACTGGTTTTATTACACAGCTAGGGTTGCGTGGTGAAACGGGCGTTCCCTAAATATGGGCTTCCCTGAAAGGTGTACTGAGCAAAACTGGGCTCGGCTGCAGAAGGACAAGCTTATTTGAACCTTCTTGGATCACTCACGAGCAAAGCAAGAAGCGAATACAGACCGTCCAGCTTGGAAAGCTTGGGCTCGTCCGAGAGTTGAACCCGGGACCTCTCGCACCCAAAGCGAGAATCATACCCCTAGACCAACGAGCCATACGAAGCCCACGAGGCACTATACCTTGCTAATATAGGTCCCTATCGTTCGGCGGGTTCACGCTCAACTTTTGAGGTAGTTGCACAAGATATTACTCTCTTAGAATTTTCAAGTCACCTATGCTTTTTTCAGGAATTATGTAGGGCTTTGCTGCTTTCGCTCTATTCAAACAGGGCTATAACTAATTGTTTTGGGAGATGGGAGATATCCCGAAGCAGGGTTTTTGATTCCCCAGAAAGTCGCAACAAGCTATCCCCTATCATAACCAGCAAAAAAAAAAAAACACAAACAACAAAAAAAACGTTGTTTATTTAGCCACGATTTATTACCACTGCAATAATTCCATCAACTACATTCTGTTGGCTAGGGGACATCCCCAACCAGTGCTCTTTAGAGTGATTTTGTCTGAATTATGTTATTTTTGTTATTCAGAGATGGACACTTCCAGGTACAATCCAAAGAACACAAAGGAAGCCAATATTAAGCGGTAGGAACTCGGAACTTACGTTGTCCTCATGGTTAGTGTGCAAGATGCTCCTTTCATCCTCTACTGGAACGTTGCTGAAAATGATTTCTTCTGGAATTTGCATTCCCTGAAAAGGGCCTCTGTGATAAGCAGTCAAGCATAAATGCGCTCCTTATTCACAGCTGGATTCTTCACATCACAAGATGGTCTCGGCCAGCGTTGGACTAACTATCTTGTGAAACTTGTTTTGTGACACGGAGAGCTTGCTGGTTCTTACAGCCGAAGTTGGTACACCAAGACACCAAACCAAAGGTAGAAAGCGTGGATACCCTGAAAAGGGGCTTTTGTGATCATCAGACTAGCAGCAACACAGTCCTTAATCAGAGCTGGACTGTTGACATCATAAGATGGCATTGGACTAACGATGATGGATAGCTTGCTTGCGGCGTGGGTGTCCGAGCGCGACAGCCCTCAGATACAGAAGGACAAGTTGAGGAAAAAGCAAGGGCTCATCTTGGTTTGGAACCTTTCTGGAGAGAACCTCTTGAGAGCCAAGCAGCCAGATCATCATGAAGCTCGGTTGAGGTGACGAGCAAAAATTTCCTCGATTACATAAGGAAGAGTTAACTGCAAGGTAAGGGCTCATCAGGGATTTCAACCCGAGACATCTCTCACCCAACATTAGAATCATACCCCTAGACCAACGAGTGAAATAGCCTATCTGGTTGTTTTACCTCAACGTACTGTTATTTTTGTTCATTTAAACACGCACAGGTTAGCACTGGTTTTATTACAAAGCTGTGATGACGTAGAGAGTTCACAAGTTCTCGTCACCTAAGTTGGCCCTCCACGATGCTAACCAATAGTGAGACCAAACCGGAAAGGGGTTGTCCCTGACGCTGGACTTCCCTGAAAGGTGTCAGAGCAAAAGGGAAGCAGGGTATGGAAGAACAAGTCCACAGAAACACATGCACCTATTTGCAAATGGAACCTGCCCAAACTGCCTACCGGTGCTGCACCATGGACCATGGACCACTGGTGTTCCACTGTACCCTACAAATGTATGTCCTTACAGTTCTGCAGGTTCATGCTAATAGTTTGAGATGGTTGCACAAGACATTACTGTGAAAGATGTGAACGATGACGGAAAGCTTGCTCGTGGTGACTAGTATGACCAAAATGAAACTCTGTTACAGAAGGGCAAGTTGCGAAACAAGCAAGCTCTCACCTTGTTAGAACTCGTGAGAACCAAGCAGTCAAGCAAGAACCCAGCAGACAGCTCTTGGCGTTCGAGTAACTACATCGCGGTTGAATTGAAGAGCAGTAAGAGCTCATTCAGGATTTCAACCGGCGACATCTCACACACAAAGTCAGAATCAAATCCCTCGCCCGACCAGCTAAACGGCCAATCTGGCTGTTTCAACCTTAGTCCATGACACAAACCGTTTCAATGTAGTGGAATAGGTGCCTGCTACACATATTTTTGTTTTTTTCAGAGATCAATATGATATCGTTGAGCACTGGTTTTATTTCAAAGCTGTGATGACGAAGAGAGTTTGCAAGTTCTCATCACCGAAGTTGGTCCTCCAAGGCGCTAACCAGTAGGGAGACTAAACCTGAAAGGGGAGTCCTTGCAAATGGGCTTCCCTGAATAGTGTTTTGCGCAAAACGGTCCTCAGATTCAGAAGGGCATGTTCAGACAAAAGCAAGGGCTCGTATGGGATTTGAACCTGGCTAGAGAGAACCTCTTGACATTCACTGTGTCATGAAGCTCGGTTGCGGTGACGAGCAAAAAATTTCCTTGATTACAGAACGACGAGTTAACAGCAAGGAAAGGGCTCATTAGGGATTTCAACCCGGGACCACTCTCACCCAAAATTAGAATTAGACCCCTAGACCATCAAGCCAAAGTCCTCATCAGGCTGGTTTACCTCAAGGTACTTTTGTTTCGGTTCATTTCCACTTGCACAACCGTCATAACATAGACAAGACTAGACATCCTAGAAAGTTCTACTTTCCTTTCCGATATGGCTCCAAGCTTAGGTCACCACACTAGCCATTTCAATTTAGTGGTATCGGTGCCCGCTACAGTTATTTTTTGCTTTTGTCTTTAGAGATCAAAGTAACATGGCTGAGCACTGGTTTTATTACACAGCTAGGGTTGCGTGGTGAAACGGGCGTTCCCTAAATATGGGCTTCCCTGAAAGGTGTACTGAGCAAAACTGGGCTCGGCTGCAGAAGGACAAGCTTATTTGAACCTTCTTGGATCACTCACGAGCAAAGCAAGAAGCGAATACAGACCGTCCAGCTTGGAAAGCTTGGGCTCGTCCGAGAGTTGAACCCGGGACCTCTCGCACCCAAAGCGAGAATCATACCCCTAGACCAACGAGCCATACGAAGCCCACGAGGCACTATACCTTGCTAATATAGGTCCCTATCGTTCGGCGGGTTCACGCTCAACTTTTGAGGTAGTTGCACAAGATATTACTCTCTTAGAATTTTCAAGTCACCTATGCTTTTTTCAGGAATTATGTAGGGCTTTGCTGCTTTCGCTCTATTCAAACAGGGCTATAACTAATTGTTTTGGGAGATGGGAGATATCCCGAAGCAGGGTTTTTGATTCCCCAGAAAGTCGCAACAAGCTATCCCCTATCATAACCAGCAAAAAAAAAAAACACAAACAACAAAAAAAAACGTTGTTTATTTAGCCACGATTTATTACCACTGCAATAATTCCATCAACTACATTCTGTTGGCTAGGGGACATCCCCAACCAGTGCTCTTTAGAGTGATTTTGTCTGAATTATGTTATTTTTGTTATTCAGAGATGGACACTTCCAGGTACAATCCAAAGAACACAAAGGAAGCCAATATTAAGCGGTAGGAACTCGGAACTTACGTTGTCCTCATGGTTAGTGTGCAAGATGCTCCTTTCATCCTCTACTGGAACGTTGCTGAAAATGATTTCTTCTGGAATTTGCATTCCCTGAAAAGGGCCTCTGTGATAAGCAGTCAAGCATAAATGCGCTCCTTATTCACAGCTGGATTCTTCACATCACAAGATGGTCTCGGCCAGCGTTGGACTAACTATCTTGTGAAACTTGTTTTGTGACACGGAGAGCTTGCTGGTTCTTACAGCCGAAGTTGGTACACCAAGACACCAAACCAAAGGTAGAAAGCGTGGATACCCTGAAAAGGGGCTTTTGTGATCATCAGACTAGCAGCAACACAGTCCTTAATCAGAGCTGGACTGTTGACATCATAAGATGGCATTGGACTAACGATGATGGATAGCTTGCTTGCGGCGTGGGTGTCCGAGCGCGACAGCCCTCAGATACAGAAGGACAAGTTGAGGAAAAAGCAAGGGCTCATCTTGGTTTGGAACCTTTCTGGAGAGAACCTCTTGAGAGCCAAGCAGCCAGATCATCATGAAGCTCGGTTGAGGTGACGAGCAAAAATTTCCTCGATTACATAAGGAAGAGTTAACTGCAAGGTAAGGGCTCATCAGGGATTTCAACCCGAGACATCTCTCACCCAACATTAGAATCATACCCCTAGACCAACGAGTGAAATAGCCTATCTGGTTGTTTTACCTCAACGTACTGTTATTTTTGTTCATTTAAACACGCACAGGTTAGCACTGGTTTTATTACAAAGCTGTGATGACGTAGAGAGTTCACAAGTTCTCGTCACCTAAGTTGGCCCTCCACGATGCTAACCAATAGTGAGACCAAACCGGAAAGGGGTTGTCCCTGACGCTGGACTTCCCTGAAAGGTGTCAGAGCAAAAGGGAAGCAGGGTATGGAAGAACAAGTCCACAGAAACACATGCACCTATTTGCAAATGGAACCTGCCCAAACTGCCCACCGGTGCTGCACCATGGACCATGGACCACTGGTGTTCCACTGTACCCTACAAATGTATGTCCTTACAGTTCTGCAGGTTCATGCTAATAGTTTGAGATGGTTGCACAAGACATTACTGTGAAAGATGTGAACGATGACGGAAAGCTTGCTCGTGGTGACTAGTATGACCAAAATGAAACTCTGTTACAGAAGGGCAAGTTGCGAAACAAGCAAGCTCTCACCTTGTTAGAACTCGTGAGAACCAAGCAGTCAAGCAAGAACCCAGCAGACAGCTCTTGGCGTTCGAGTAACTACATCGCGGTTGAATTGAAGAGCAGTAAGAGCTCATTCAGGATTTCAACCGGCGACATCTCACACACAAAGTCAGAATCAAATCCCTCGCCCGACCAGCTAAACGGCCAATCTGGCTGTTTCAACCTTAGTCCATGACACAAACCGTTTCAATGTAGTGGAATAGGTGCCTGCTACACATATTTTTGTTTTTTTCAGAGATCAATATGATATCGTTGAGCACTGGTTTTATTTCAAAGCTGTGATGACGAAGAGAGTTTGCAAGTTCTCATCACCGAAGTTGGTCCTCCAAGGCGCTAACCAGTAGGGAGACTAAACCTGAAAGGGGAGTCCTTGCAAATGGGCTTCCCTGAATAGTGTTTTGCGCAAAACGGTCCTCAGATTCAGAAGGGCATGTTCAGACAAAAGCAAGGGCTCGTATGGGATTTGAACCTGGCTAGAGAGAACCTCTTGACATTCACTGTGTCATGAAGCTCGGTTGCGGTGACGAGCAAAAAATTTCCTTGATTACAGAACGACGAGTTAACAGCAAGGAAAGGGCTCATTAGGGATTTCAACCCGGGACCACTCTCACCCAAAATTAGAATTAGACCCCTAGACCATCAAGCCAAAGTCCTCATCAGGCTGGTTTACCTCAAGGTACTTTTGTTTCGGTTCATTTCCACTTGCACAACCGTCATAACATAGACAAGACTAGACATCCTAGAAAGTTCTACTTTCCTTTCCGATATGGCTCCAAGCTTAGGTCACCACACTAGCCATTTCAATTTAGTGGTATCGGTGCCCGCTACAGTTATTTTTTGCTTTTGTCTTTAGAGATCAAAGTAACATGGCTGAGCACTGGTTTTATTACACAGCTAGGGTTGCGTGGTGAAACGGGCGTTCCCTAAATATGGGCTTCCCTGAAAGGTGTACTGAGCAAAACTGGGCTCGGCTGCAGAAGGACAAGCTTATTTGAACCTTCTTGGATCACTCACGAGCAAAGCAAGAAGCGAATACAGACCGTCCAGCTTGGAAAGCTTGGGCTCGTCCGAGAGTTGAACCCGGGACCTCTCGCACCCAAAGCGAGAATCATACCCCTAGACCAACGAGCCATACGAAGCCCACGAGGCACTATACCTTGCTAATATAGGTCCCTATCGTTCGGCGGGTTCACGCTCAACTTTTGAGGTAGTTGCACAAGATATTACTCTCTTAGAATTTTCAAGTCACCTATGCTTTTTTCAGGAATTATGTAGGGCTTTGCTGCTTTCGCTCTATTCAAACAGGGCTATAACTAATTGTTTTGGGAGATGGGAGATATCCCGAAGCAGGGTTTTTGATTCCCCAGAAAGTCGCAACAAGCTATCCCCTATCATAACCAGCAAAAAAAAAAAAACACAAACAACAAAAAAAACGTTGTTTATTTAGCCACGATTTATTACCACTGCAATAATTCCATCAACTACATTCTGTTGGCTAGGGGACATCCCCAACCAGTGCTCTTTAGAGTGATTTTGTCTGAATTATGTTATTTTTGTTATTCAGAGATGGACACTTCCAGGTACAATCCAAAGAACACAAAGGAAGCCAATATTAAGCGGTAGGAACTCGGAACTTACGTTGTCCTCATGGTTAGTGTGCAAGATGCTCCTTTCATCCTCTACTGGAACGTTGCTGAAAATGATTTCTTCTGGAATTTGCATTCCCTGAAAAGGGCCTCTGTGATAAGCAGTCAAGCATAAATGCGCTCCTTATTCACAGCTGGATTCTTCACATCACAAGATGGTCTCGGCCAGCGTTGGACTAACTATCTTGTGAAACTTGTTTTGTGACACGGAGAGCTTGCTGGTTCTTACAGCCGAAGTTGGTACACCAAGACACCAAACCAAAGGTAGAAAGCGTGGATACCCTGAAAAGGGGCTTTTGTGATCATCAGACTAGCAGCAACACAGTCCTTAATCAGAGCTGGACTGTTGACATCATAAGATGGCATTGGACTAACGATGATGGATAGCTTGCTTGCGGCGTGGGTGTCCGAGCGCGACAGCCCTCAGATACAGAAGGACAAGTTGAGGAAAAAGCAAGGGCTCATCTTGGTTTGGAACCTTTCTGGAGAGAACCTCTTGAGAGCCAAGCAGCCAGATCATCATGAAGCTCGGTTGAGGTGACGAGCAAAAATTTCCTCGATTACATAAGGAAGAGTTAACTGCAAGGTAAGGGCTCATCAGGGATTTCAACCCGAGACATCTCTCACCCAACATTAGAATCATACCCCTAGACCAACGAGTGAAATAGCCTATCTGGTTGTTTTACCTCAACGTACTGTTATTTTTGTTCATTTAAACACGCACAGGTTAGCACTGGTTTTATTACAAAGCTGTGATGACGTAGAGAGTTCACAAGTTCTCGTCACCTAAGTTGGCCCTCCACGATGCTAACCAATAGTGAGACCAAACCGGAAAGGGGTTGTCCCTGACGCTGGACTTCCCTGAAAGGTGTCAGAGCAAAAGGGAAGCAGGGTATGGAAGAACAAGTCCACAGAAACACATGCACCTATTTGCAAATGGAACCTGCCCAAACTGCCTACCGGTGCTGCACCATGGACCATGGACCACTGGTGTTCCACTGTACCCTACAAATGTATGTCCTTACAGTTCTGCAGGTTCATGCTAATAGTTTGAGATGGTTGCACAAGACATTACTGTGAAAGATGTGAACGATGACGGAAAGCTTGCTCGTGGTGACTAGTATGACCAAAATGAAACTCTGTTACAGAAGGGCAAGTTGCGAAACAAGCAAGCTCTCACCTTGTTAGAACTCGTGAGAACCAAGCAGTCAAGCAAGAACCCAGCAGACAGCTCTTGGCGTTCGAGTAACTACATCGCGGTTGAATTGAAGAGCAGTAAGAGCTCATTCAGGATTTCAACCGGCGACATCTCACACACAAAGTCAGAATCAAATCCCTCGCCCGACCAGCTAAACGGCCAATCTGGCTGTTTCAACCTTAGTCCATGACACAAACCGTTTCAATGTAGTGGAATAGGTGCCTGCTACACATATTTTTGTTTTTTTCAGAGATCAATATGATATCGTTGAGCACTGGTTTTATTTCAAAGCTGTGATGACGAAGAGAGTTTGCAAGTTCTCATCACCGAAGTTGGTCCTCCAAGGCGCTAACCAGTAGGGAGACTAAACCTGAAAGGGGAGTCCTTGCAAATGGGCTTCCCTGAATAGTGTTTTGCGCAAAACGGTCCTCAGATTCAGAAGGGCATGTTCAGACAAAAGCAAGGGCTCGTATGGGATTTGAACCTGGCTAGAGAGAACCTCTTGACATTCACTGTGTCATGAAGCTCGGTTGCGGTGACGAGCAAAAAATTTCCTTGATTACAGAACGACGAGTTAACAGCAAGGAAAGGGCTCATTAGGGATTTCAACCCGGGACCACTCTCACCCAAAATTAGAATTAGACCCCTAGACCATCAAGCCAAAGTCCTCATCAGGCTGGTTTACCTCAAGGTACTTTTGTTTCGGTTCATTTCCACTTGCACAACCGTCATAACATAGACAAGACTAGACATCCTAGAAAGTTCTACTTTCCTTTCCGATATGGCTCCAAGCTTAGGTCACCACACTAGCCATTTCAATTTAGTGGTATCGGTGCCCGCTACAGTTATTTTTTGCTTTTGTCTTTAGAGATCAAAGTAACATGGCTGAGCACTGGTTTTATTACACAGCTAGGGTTGCGTGGTGAAACGGGCGTTCCCTAAATATGGGCTTCCCTGAAAGGTGTACTGAGCAAAACTGGGCTCGGCTGCAGAAGGACAAGCTTATTTGAACCTTCTTGGATCACTCACGAGCAAAGCAAGAAGCGAATACAGACCGTCCAGCTTGGAAAGCTTGGGCTCGTCCGAGAGTTGAACCCGGGACCTCTCGCACCCAAAGCGAGAATCATACCCCTAGACCAACGAGCCATACGAAGCCCACGAGGCACTATACCTTGCTAATATAGGTCCCTATCGTTCGGCGGGTTCACACTCAACTTTTGAGGTAGTTGCACAAGATATTACTCTCTTAGAATTTTCAAGTCACCTATGCTTTTTTCAGGAATTATGTAGGGCTTTGCTGCTTTCGCTCTATTCAAACAGGGCTATAACTAATTGTTTTGGGAGATGGGAGATATCCCGAAGCAGGGTTTTTGATTCCCCAGAAAGTCGCAACAAGCTATCCCCTATCATAACCAGCAAAAAAAAAAAAAACAAACAACAAAAAAAACGTTGTTTATTTAGCCACGATTTATTACCACTGCAATAATTCCATCAACTACATTCTGTTGGCTAGGGGACATCCCCAACCAGTGCTCTTTAGAGTGATTTTGTCTGAATTAGGTTATTTTTGTTATTCAGAGATGGACACTTCCAGGTACAATCCAAAGAACACAAAGGAAGCCAATATTAAGCGGTAGGAACTCGGAACTTACGTTGTCCTCATGGTTAGTGTGCAAGATGCTCCTTTCATCCTCTACTGGAACGTTGCTGAAAATGATTTCTTCTGGAATTTGCATTCCCTGAAAAGGGCCTCTGTGATAAGCAGTCAAGCATAAATGCGCTCCTTATTCACAGCTGGATTCTTCACATCACAAGATGGTCTCGGCCAGCGTTGGACTAACTATCTTGTGAAACTTGTTTTGTGACACGGAGAGCTTGCTGGTTCTTACAGCCGAAGTTGGTACACCAAGACACCAAACCAGAGGTAGAAAGCGTGGATACCCTGAAAAGGGGCTTTTGTGATCATCAGACTAGCAGCAACACAGTCCTTAATCAGAGCTGGACTGTTGACATCATAAGATGGCATTGGACTAACGATGATGGATAGCTTGCTTGCGGCGTGGGTGTCCGAGCGCGACAGCCCTCAGATACAGAAGGACAAGTTGAGGAAAAAGCAAGGGCTCATCTTGGTTTGGAACCTTTCTGGAGAGAACCTCTTGAGAGCCAAGCAGCCAGATCATCATGAAGCTCGGTTGAGGTGACGAGCAAAAATTTCCTCGATTACATAAGGAAGAGTTAACTGCAAGGTAAGGGCTCATCAGGGATTTCAACCCGAGACATCTCTCACCCAACATTAGAATCATACCCCTAGACCAACGAGTGAAATAGCCTATCTGGTTGTTTTACCTCAACGTACTGTTATTTTTGTTCATTTAAACACGCACAGGTTAGCACTGGTTTTATTACAAAGCTGTGATGACGTAGAGAGTTCACAAGTTCTCGTCACCTAAGTTGGCCCTCCACGATGCTAACCAATAGTGAGACCAAACCGGAAAGGGGTTGTCCCTGACGCTGGACTTCCCTGAAAGGTGTCAGAGCAAAAGGGAAGCAGGGTATGGAAGAACAAGTCCACAGAAACACATGCACCTATTTGCAAATGGAACCTGCCCAAACTGCCCACCGGTGCTGCACCATGGACCATGGACCACTGGTGTTCCACTGTACCCTACAAATGTATGTCCTTACAGTTCTGCAGGTTCATGCTAATAGTTTGAGATGGTTGCACAACACATTACTGTGAAAGATGTGAACGATGCCGGAAAGCTTGCTCGTGGTGACTAGTATGACCAAAATGAAACTCTGTTACAGAAGGGCAAGTTGCGAAAC
This sequence comes from Ictalurus punctatus, assembly GCF_001660625.3. Lineage (NCBI taxonomy): Eukaryota > Metazoa > Chordata > Actinopteri > Siluriformes > Ictaluridae > Ictalurus > Ictalurus punctatus. The sequence continues at coordinate 88,977 of NW_026521167.1, forward strand.
AAGCAAGCTCTCACCTTGCTAGAACTCGTGAGAACCAAGCAGTCAAGCAAGAACCAAGCAGACAGCTCTTGGCGTTCGAGTAACTACATCGCGGTTGAATTGAAGAGCAGTAAGAGCTCATTCAGGATTTCAACCGGCGACATCTCACACACAAAGTCAGAATCAAATCCCTCGCCCCGACCAGCTAAACGGCCAATCTGGCTGTTTCAACCTTAGTCCATGACACAAACCGTTTCAATGTAGTGGAATAGGTGCCTGCTACACATATTTTTGTTTTTTTTCAGAGATCAATATGATATCGTTGAGCACTGGTTTTATTTCAAAGCTGTGATGACGAAGAGAGTTTGCAAGTTCTCATCACCGAAGTTGGTCCTCCAAGGCGCTAACCAGTAGGGAGACTAAACCTGAAAGGGGAGTCCTTGCAAATGGGCTTCCCTGAATAGTGTTTTGCGCAAAACGGTCCTCAGATTCAGAAGGGCATGTTCAGACAAAAGCAAGGGCTCGTATGGGATTTGAACCTGGCTAGAGAGAACCTCTTGACATTCACTGTGTCATGAAGCTCGGTTGCGGTGACGAGCAAAAAATTTCCTTGATTACAGAACGACGAGTTAACAGCAAGGAAAGGGCTCATTAGGGATTTCAACCCGGTACCACTCTCACCCAAAATTAGAATTATACCCCTAGACCGTCAAGCCAAAGTCCTCATCAGGCTGGTTTTACCTCAAGGTACTTTTGTTTCGGCTCATTTCCACTTGCACAACTGTCATAACATAGACAAGACTAGACATCCTAGAAAGTTCTACTTTCCTTTCCGATATGGCTCCAAGCTTAGGTCACCACACTAGCCATTTCAATTTAGTGGTATCGGTGCCCGCTACAGTTATTTTTTGCTTTTGTCTTTAGAGATCAAAGTAACATGGCTGAGCACTGGTTTTATTACACAGCTAGGGTTGCGTGGTGAAACGGGCGTTCCCTAAATATGGGCTTCCCTGAAAGGTGTACTGAGCAAAACTGGGCTCGGCTGCAGAAGGACAAGCTTATTTGAACCTTCTTGGATCACTCACGAACAAAGCAAGAAGCGAATACAGACCTGTCCAGCTTGGAAAGCTTGGGCTCGTCCGGGAGTAAAATAAAACCTGGGACCTCTCACACCCAAAGCGAGAATCATACCCCTAGACCAACGAGCCATACGAAGCCCACGAGGCACTGTACCTTGCTAATATAGGTCCCTATCGTTCGGCGGGTTCACGCTCAACTTTTGAAGTAGTTGCACAAGATATTACTCTCTTAGAATTTTCAAGTCACCTATGCTTTTTTCAGGAAATATGTAGGGCTTTGCTGCTTTCGCTCTATTCAAACAGGGCTATAACTAATTGTTTTGGGAGATGGGAGATATCCCGAAGCAGGGTTTTTGATTCCCCAGAAAGTCGCAACAAGCTATCCCCTATCATAACCAGCAAAAAAAAAAAAAACAAACAACTAAAAAAACGTTGTTTATTTAGCCACGATTTATTACCACTGCAATAATTCCATCAACTACATTCTGTTGGCTAGGGGACATCCCCAACCAGTGCTCTTTAGAGTGATTTTCTCTGAATTAGGTTATTTTTTGTTATTCAGAGATGGACACTTCCAGGTACAATCCAAAGAACACAAAGGAAGCCAATATTAAGCGGTAGGAACTCGGAACTTACGTTGTCTCATGGTTAGTTGTGCAAGATGCTCCTTTCATCCTCTACTGAAACGTTGCTGAAAATGAATTTCTTCTGGAATTTGCATTCCCTGAAAAGGGCCTCTGTGATAAGCAGTCAAGCATAAATGCGCTCCTTATTCACAGCTGGATTCTTCACATCACAAGATGGTCTCGGCCAGCGTTGGACTAACTATCTTGTGAAACTTGTTTTGTGACACGGAGAGCTTGCTGGTTCTTACAGCCGAAGTTGGTACACCAAGACACCAAACCAAAGGTAGAAAGCGTGGATACCCTGAAAAGGGGCTTTTGTGATCATCAGACTAGCAGCAACACAGTCCTTAATCAGAGCTGGACTATTGACATCATAAGATGGCATTGGACTAACGATGATGGATAGCTTGCTTGCGGCGTGGGTGTCCGAGCGCGACAGCCCTCAGATACAGAAGGACAAGTTGAGGAAAAAGCAAGGGCTCATCTTGGTTTGGAACCTTTCTGGAGAGAACCTCTTGAGAGCCAAGCAGCCAGATCATCATGAAGCTCGGTTGAGGTGACGAGCAAAAATTTCCTCGATTACATAAGGAAGAGTTAACTGCAAGGTAAGGGCTCATCAGGGATTTCAACCCGAGACATCTCTCACCCAACATTAGAATCATACCCCTAGACCAACGAGTGAAATAGCCTATCTGGTTGTTTTACCTCAACGTACTGTTATTTTTGTTCATTTAAACACGCACAGGTTAGCACTGGTTTTATTACAAAGCTGTGATGACGTAGAGAGTTCACAAGTTCTCGTCACCTAAGTTGGCCCTCCACGATGCTAACCAATAGTGAGACCAAACCGGAAAGGGGTTTTCCCTGACGCTGGACTTCCCTGAAAGGTGTCAGAGCAAAAAAGTAAGCAGGGTATGGAAGAACAAGTCCACAGAAACACATGCACCTATTTGCAAATGGAACCTCTCATGAACTAAACAGCCAGGCAACCCTGAGGTAGAGTATTCGACATAACGCTTGGGCTCATCCGGGATTTGAACCCGGACCTCTCGCACCCGAAGCGAGAATCATACCACTAGACCAACGAGCCAAACTGCCCACCGGTGCTGCGCCATGGACCACTGGTGTTCCACTGTACCCTACAAATGTATTGTCCTTACAGTTCTGCAGGTTCATGCTAATAGTTTGAGATGGTTGCACAAGACATTACAGTGAAAGATGTGAACGATGACGGATAGCTTGCTCGTGGTGACTAGTATGACCAAATGAAACTCTGTTACAGAAGGGCAAGTTGCGAAACAAGCAAGCTCTCACCTTGCTAGAACTCGTGAGAACCAAGCAGTCAAGCAAGAACCAAGCAGACAGCTCTTGGCGTTCGAGTAACTACATCGCGGTTGAATTGAAGAGCTATAGTTCCCTCGATTACAGAGGGACAAGTTAAAACGAAGGTAAGAGCTCATTCAGGAATTCAACCGGCGACATCGCACACACAAAGTCAGAATCAAATCCCTCGCCCGACCAGTCTAAACGGCCAATCTGGCTGTTTCAACCTTAGTCCATGACACAAACCGTTTCAATGTAGTGGAATAGGTGCCTGCTACACATATTTTTGTTTTTTTTCAGAGATCAATATGATATCGTTGAGCACTGGTTTTATTTCAAAGCTGTTGATGACGAAGAGAGTTTGCAAGTTCTCATCACCGAAGGTTGGTCCTCCAAGGCGCATACCAGTAGGGAGACTAAACCTGAAAGGGGAAGTCCTTGCAAATGGGCTTCCCTGAATAGTGTTTTGCGCAAAACGGTCCTCAGATTTCAGAAGGGCATGTTCAGACAAAAGCAAGGGCTCGTATGGGATTTGAACCTGGCTAGAGAGAACCTCTTGACATTCACTGTGTCATGAAGCTCGGTTGCGGGTGACGAGCAAAAAATTTCCTTGATTACAGAACGACGAGTTAACAGCAAGGAAAGGGCTCATTAGGGATTTCAACCCGGGACCACTCTCACCCAAAATTAGAATTAGACCCCTAGACCATCAAGCCAAAGTCCTCATCAGGCTGGTTTACCTCAAGGTACTTTTGTTTCGGTTCATTTCCACTTGCACAACCGTCATAACATAGACAAGACTAGACATCCTAGAAAGTTCTACTTTCCTTTCCGATATGGCTCCAAGCTTAGGTCACCACACTAGCCATTTCAATTTAGTGGTATCGGTGCCCGCTACAGTTATTTTTTGCTTTTGTCTTTAGAGATCAAAGTAAACATGGCTGAGCACTGGTTTTATTACACAGCTAGGGTTGCGTGGTGAAACGGGCGTTCCCTAAATATGGGCTTCCCTGAAAGGTGTACTGAGCAAAACTGGGCTCGGCTGCAGAAGGACAAGCTTATTTGAACCTTCTTGGATCACTCACGAACAAAGCAAGAAGCGAATACAGACCGTCCAGCTTGGAAAGCTTGGGCTCGTCCGGGAGTAAAATAAAACCCGGGACCTCTCGCACCCAAAGCGAGAATCATACCCCTAGACCAACGAGCCATACGAAGCCCACGAGGCACTATACCTTGCTAATATAGGTCCCTATCGTTCGGACGGGTTCGCGCTCAACTTTTGAGGTAGTTGCACAAGATATTACTCTCTTAGAATTTTCAAGTCACCTATGCTTTTTTCAGGAATTATGTAGGGCTTGCTGCTTTCGCTCTATTCAAACAGGGCTATAACTAATTGTTTTGGGAGATGGGAGATATCCCGAAGCAGGGTTTTTGATTCCCCAGAAAGTCGCACAAGCTATCCCCTATCATAACCAGCAAAAAAAACAAAACAAACAACAAAAAAAAACGTTGTTTATTTAGCCACGATTTATTACCACTGCAATAATTCCATCAACTACATTCTGTTGGCTAGGGGACATCCCCAAACAGTGCTCTTTAGAGTGATTTTGTCTGAATTAGGTTATTTTTGTTATTCAGAGATGGACACTTCCAGGTACAATCCAAAGAACACAAAGGAAGCCAATATTAAGCGGTAGGAACTCGGAACTTACGTTGTCCTCATGGTTTAGTGTGCAAGATGCTCCTTTCATCCTCTACTGGAACGTTGCTGAAAATGATTTCTTCTGGAATTTGCATTCCCTGAAAAGGGCCTCTGTGATAAGCAGTCAAGCATAAATGCGCTCCTTATTCACAGCTGGATTCTTCACATCACAAGATGGTCTCGGCCAGCGTTGGACTAACTATCTTGTGAAACTTGTTTTGTGACACGGAGAGCTTGCTGGTTCTTACAGCCGAAGTTGGTACACCAAGACACCAAACCAAAGGTAGAAAAGCGTGGATACCCTGAAAAGGGGCTTTTGTGATCATCAGACTAGCAGCAACACAGTCCTTAATCAGAGCTGGACTGTTGACATCATAAGATGGCATTGGACTAACGATGATGGATAGCTTGCTTGCGGGCGTGGGTGTCCGAGCGCGACAGCCCTCAGATACAGAAGGACAAGTTGAGGAAAAAGCAAGGGCTCATCTGGTTTGGAAACCTTTCTGGAGAGAACCTCTTGAGAGCCAAGCAGCCAGATCATCATGAAGCTCGGTTGAGGTGACGAGCAAAATTTCCTCGATTACATAAGGAAGAGTTAACTGCAAGGTAAGGGCTCATCAGGGATTTCAACCCGAGACATCTCTCACCCAACATTAGAATCATACCCCTAGACCAACGAGTGAAATAGCCTATCTGGTTGTTTTACCTCAACGTACTGTTATTTTTGTTCATTTAAACACGCACAGGTTAGCACTGTTTTATTACAAAGCTGTGATGACGTAGAGAGTTCACAAGTTCTCGTCACCTAAGTTGGCCCTCCACGATGCTAACCAATAGTGAGACCAAACCGGAAGGGGTTTTCCCTGACGCTTGGACTTCCCTGAAAGGTGTCAGAGCAAAAGGTAAGCAGGGTATGGAAGAACAAGTCCACAGAAACACATGCACCTATTTGCAAATGGAACCTCTCATGAACTAAACAGCCAGGCAAACCTGAGGTAGACTATTCGACATAACGCTTGGGCTCATCCGGGATTTGTACCCGGGACCTCTCGCACCCTAAGCGAGAATCATACCACTAGACCAACGAGCCAAAACTGCCCACTGGTGCTGCGCCATGGACCACTGGTGTTCCACTGTACCCTACAAATGTATGTCCTTACAGTTCTGCAGGTTCATGCTAATAGTTTGAGATGGTTGCACAAGACATTACTGTGAAAGATGTGAACGATGACGGATAGCTTTGCTCGTGGTGACTAGTATGACCAAAATGAAACTCTGTTACAGAAGGGCAAGTTGCGAAACAAGCAAGCTCTCACCTTGCTAGAACTCGTGAGAACCAAGCAGTCAAGCAAGAACAAGCAGACAGCTCTTGGCGTTCGAGTAACTACATCGCGGTTGAATTGAAGAGCTATAGTTCCCTCGATTACAGAGGGACAAGTTAAAACGAAGGTAAGAGCTCATTCAGGAATTCAACCGGCGACATCGCACACACAAAGTCAGAATCAAATCCCTCGCCCGACCAGCTAAACGGCCAATCTGGCTGTTTCAACCTTAGTCCATGACACAAACCGTTTCAATGTAGTGGAATAGGTGCCTGCTACACATATTTTTAGTTTTTTTCAGAGATCAATATGATATCGTTGAGCACTGGTTTTATTTCAAAGCTGTGATGACGAAGAGAGTTTGCAAGTTCTCATCACCGAAGTTGGTCCTCCAAGGCGCTAACCAGTAGGGAGACCTAAACCTGAAAGGGGAGTCCTTGCAAATGGGCTTCCCTGAATAGTGTTTTGCGCAAAACGGTCCTCAGATTCAGAAGGGCATGTTCAGACAAAAGCAAGGGCTCGTATGGGATTTGAACCTGGCTAGAGAGAACCTCTTGACATTCACTGTGTCATGAAGCTCGGTTGCGGTGACGAGCAAAAAATTTCCTTGATTACAGAACGACGAGTTAACAGCAAGGAAAGGGCTCATTAGGGATTTCAACCGGGACCACTCTCACCCAAAATTAGAATTAGACCCCTAGACCATCAAGCCAAAGTCCTCATCAGGCTGGTTTACCTCAAGGTACTTTTGTTTCGGTTCATTTCCACTTGCACAACCGTCATAACATAGACAAGACTAGACATCCTAGAAAAGTTCTACTTTCCTTTCCGATATGGCTCCAAGCTTAGGTCACCACACTAGCCATTTCAATTTAGTGGTATCGGTGCCCGCTACAGTTATTTTTTGCTTTTGTCTCTTAGAGATCAAAGTAACATGGCTGAGCACTGGTTTTATTACACAGCTAGGGTTGCGTGGTGGAAACGGGCGTTCCCTAAATATGGGCTTCCCTGAAAGGTGTACTGAGCAAAACTGGGCTCGGCTGCAGAAGGACAAGCTTATTTGAACCTTCTTGGATCACTCACGAACAAAGCAAGAAGCGAATACAGACCGTCCAGCTTGGAAAGCTTGGGCTCGTCCGGGAGTAAAATAAAACCCGGGACCTCTCGCACCCAAAGCGAGAATCATACCCCTAGACCAACAGCCATACGAAGCCCACGAGGCACTATACCTTGCTAATATAGGTCCCTATCGTTCGGCGGGTTCACGCTCAACTTTTGAGGTAGTTGCACAAGATATTACTCTCTTAGAATTTTCAAGTCACCTATGCTTTTTTCAGGAATTATGTAGGGCTTTGCTGCTTTCGCTCTATTCAAACAGGGCTATAACTAATTGTTTTGGGAGATGGGAGATATCCCGAAGCAGGGTTTTTGATTCCCCAGAAAGTCGCCACAAGCTATCCCCTATCATAACCAGCAAAAAAAAAAAAAAAACAACAAAAAAAACGTTGTTTATTTAGCCACGATTTATTACCACTGCAATAATTCCATCAACTACATTCTGTTGGCTAGGGCACATCCCCAACCAGTGCTCTTTAGAGGTGATTTTGTCTGAATTAGGTTATTTTTTGTATTCAGAGATGGACACTTCCAGGTACAATCCAAAGAACACAAAGGAAGCCAATATTAAGCGGTAGGAACTCGGAACTTACGTTGTCCTCGTGGTTAGTGTGCAAGATGCTCCTTTCATCCTCTACTGGAACGTTGCTGAAAATGATTCTTCTGGAATTTGCATTCCCTGAAAAGGGCCTCTGTGATAAGCAGTCAAGCATAAATGCGCTCCTTATTCACAGCTGGATTCTTCACATCACAAGATGGTCTCGGCCAGCGTTGGACTAACTATCTTGTGAAACTTGTTTTGTGACACGGAGAGCTTGCTGGTTCTTACAGCCGAAGTTGGTACACCAAGACACCAAACCAAAGGTAGAAAGCGTGGATACCCTGAAAAGGGGCTTTTGTGATCATCAGACTAGCATCAACACAGTCCTTAATCAGAGCTGGACTGTTGACATCATAAGATGGCATTGGACTAACGATGATGGATAGCTTGCTTGCGGCGTGGGTGTCCGAGCGCGACAGCCCTCAGATACAGAAGGACAAGTTGAGGAAAAAGCAAGGGCTCATCTTGGTTTGGAACCTTTCTGGAGAGAACCTCTTGAGAGCCAAGCAGCCAGATCATCATGAAGCTCGGTTGAGGTGACGAGCAAAAATTTCCTCGATTACATAAGGAAGAGTTAACTGCAAGGTAAGGGCTCATCAGGGATTTCAACCCGAGACATCTCTCACCCAACATTAGAATCATACCCCTAGACCAACGAGTGAAATAGCCTATCTGGTTGTTTTACCTCAACGTACTGTTATTTTTGTTCATTTAAACACGCACAGGTTAGCACTGGTTTTATTACAAAGCTGTGATGACGTAGAGAGTTCACAAGTTCTCGTCACCTAAGTTGGCCCTCCACGATGCTAACCAATAGTGAGACCAAACCGGAAAGGGGTTGTCCCTGACGCTGGACTTCCCTGAAAGGTGTCAGAGCAAAAGGAGAAGGGTATGGAGAACAAGTCCACAGAAACACATGCACCTATTTGCAAATGGAACCTCTCATGAACTAACGCCACATGAGGTAGACATTCCACATAACGCTTGGGCTCATCCGGGATTTGAACCCGGGACCTCTCGCACCCAAGCGAGAATCATACCACTAGACCAACGGCCTGCCACCATTGCTGCGCCATGGACCACTGGTGTTCCACTGTACCCTACAAATGTATGTCCTTACAGTTCTGCAGGTTCATGCTAATAGTTTGAGATGGTTGCACAAGACATTACTGTGAAAGATGTGAACGATGACGGATAGCTTGCTCGTGGTGACTAGTATGACCAAAATGAAACTCTGTTACAGAAGGGCAAGTTGCGAAACAAGCAAGCTCTCACCTTGCTAGAACTCGTGAGAACCAAGCAGTCAAGCAAGAACCAAGCAGACAGCTCTTGGCGTTCGAGTAACTACATCGCGTTGAATTGAAGAGCTTGTTATTACAGAGCAGTTAAAGAGTAAGAGCTCATTCAGGATTTCAACCGGCGACATCTCACACACAAAGTCAGAATCAAATCCCTCGCCCGACCAGCTAAACGGCCAATCTGGCTGTTTCAACCTTAGTCCATGACACAAACCGTTTCAATGTAGTGGAATAGGTGCCTGCTACACATATTTTTGTTTTTTTCAGAGATCAATATGATATCGTTGAGCACTGGTTTTATTTCAAAGCTGTGATGACGAAGAGAGTTTGCAAGTTCTCATCACCGAAGTTGGTCCTCCAAGGCGCTAACCAGTAGGGAGACTAAACCTGAAAGGGGAGTCCTTGCAAATGGGCTTCCCTGAATAGTGTTTTGCGCAAAACGGTCCTCAGATTCAGAAGGGCATGTTCAGACAAAAGCAAGGGCTCGTATGGGATTTGAACCTGGCTAGAGAGAACCTCTTGACATTCACTGTGTCATGAAGCTCGGTTGCGGTGACGAGCAAAAAATTTCCTTGATTACAGAACGACGAGTTAACAGCAAGGAAAGGGCTCATTAGGGATTTCAACCCGGGACCACTCTCACCCAAAATTAGAATTATACCCCTAGACCATCAAGCCAAAGTCCTCATCAGGCTGGTTTACCTCAAGTACTTTTGTTTCGGTTCATTCCACTTGCACAACCGTCATAACATAGACAAGACTAGACATCCTAGAAAGTTCTACTTTCCTTTCCGATATGGCTCCAAGCTTAGGTCACCACACTAGCCATTTCAATTTAGTGGTATCGGTGCCCGCTACAGTTATTTTTTTGCTTTTGTCTTTAGAGATCAAAGTAACATGGCTGAGCACTGGTTTTATTACACAGCTAGGGTTGCGTGGTGAAACGGGCGTTCCCTAAATATGGGCTTCCCTGAAAGGTGTACTGAGCAAAACTGGGCTCGGCTGCAGAAGGACAAGCTTATTTGAACCTTCTTGGATCACTCACGAACAAAGCAAGAAGCGAATACAGACCGTCCAGCTTGGAAAGCTTGGGCTCGTCCGGGAGTAAAATAAAACCCGGGACCTCTCGCACCCAAAGCGAGAATCATACCCCTAGACCAACGAGCCATACGAAGCCCACGAGGCACTATACCTTGCTAATATAGGTCCCTATCGTTCGGCGGGTTCACGCTCAACTTTTGAGGTAGTTGCACAAGATATTACTCTCTTAGAATTTTCAAGTCACCTATGCTTTTTTCAGGAATTATGTAGGGCTTTGCTGCTTTCGCTCTATTCAAACAGGGCTATAACTAATTGTTTTGGGAGATGGGAGATATCCCGAAGCAGGGTTTTTGATTCCCCAGAAAGTCGCAACAAGCTATCCCCTATCATAACCAGCAAAAAAAAAAAAAAAACAACAAAAAAAAACGTTGTTTATTTAGCCACGATTTATTACCACTGCAATAATTCCATCAACTACATTCTGTTGGCTAGGGGACATCCCCAACCAGTGCTCTTTAGAGTGATTTTGTCTGAATTAGGTTATTTTTGTTATTCAGAGATGGACACTTCCAGGTACAATCCAAAGAACACAAAGGAAGCCAATATTAAGCGGTAGGAACTCGAACTTACGTTGTCCTCATGGTTAGTGTGCAAGATGCTCCTTTCATCCTCTACTGGAACGTTGCTGAAAATGATTTCTTCTGGAATTTGCATTCCCTGAAAAGGGCCTCTGTGATAAGCAGTCAGCATAAATGCGCTCCTTATTCACAGCTGGATTCTTCACATCACAAGATGGTCTCGGCCAGCGTTGGACTAACTATCTTGTGAAACTTGTTTTGTGACACGGAGAGCTTGCTGGTTCTTACAGCCGAAGTTGGTACACCAAGACACCAAACCAGGTAGAAAGCGTGGATACCCTGAAAAGGGGCTTTTGTGATCATCAGACTAGCATCAACACAGTCCTTAATCAGAGCTGGACTGTTGACATCATAAGATGGCATTGGACTAACGATGATGGATAGCTTGCTTGCGGCGTGGGTGTCCGAGCGCGACAGCCCTCAGATACAGAAGGACAAGTTGAGGAAAAAGCAAGGGCTCATCTTGGTTTGGAACCTTTCTGGAGAGAACCTCTTGAGAGCCAAGCAGCCAGATCATCATGAAGCTCGGTTGAGGTGACGAGCAAAAATTTCCTCGATTACATAAGGAAGAGTTAACTGCAAGGTAAGGGCTCATCAGGGATTTCAACCCGAGACATCTCTCACCCAACATTAGAATCATACCCCTAGACCAACGAGTGAAATAGCCTATCTGGTTGTTTTACCTCAACGTACTGTTATTTTTGTTCATTTAAACACGCACAGGTTAGCACTGGTTTTATTACAAAGCTGTGATGACGTAGAGAGTTCACAAGTTCTCGTCACCTAAGTTGGCCCTCCACGATGCTAACCAATAGTGAGACCAAACCGAAAGGGGTTGTCCCTGACGCTGGACTTCCCTGAAAGGTGTCAGAGCAAAAGGAAGCAGGGTATGGAAGAACAAGTCCACAGAAACACATGCACCTATTTGCAAATGGAACCTCTCTGAACTAAACAGGCCAAGCAAACCTGAGGTAGACTATTCCACATAACGCTTGGGCTCATCCGGGATTTGAACCCGGGAA